>NW_009188165.1:6466-37198 GCF_000690835.1 Fulmarus glacialis
GATCACACAGATAATTACATGTGACTGCACAACAGTGAAATACATACCTGGAAGTACTGAGAATTCTGGAAGCAATTTCAAAATAGGACTAGTGTAATTTACAAGGCTGACTTAGAAAAAAATTAGTCCTGATCCAAAATTAATGGGTTTGCGGAAGAGAAGGGAAGAGATGAGGAGAAAATGTGAGAAGAAATCCTGAAGTCCACAGATACTACAGTAAATTCATTTGGTCTACAAGTTTTACCATTAACTTTTCGTGAAGAAAAGTTTTCTCCAAAGTATCTTTGTTAGAAATCTGGAGAAGAATGTTTTAAAATGGCAACAAACAAAGAAGACTACATCAAAAACCATCAATCAATGACACTGAGGTGCACAAAACTCCACAACTATCAATGCCTGCTTCACGGAATAGATGGAACAGCATCATATCTCCGTAAAACTTTCTTCAAAAACACTTGATTTGGCCAGCTTAAGGAACGATTTTACAAGACTATTTTTCTTCCCACCAAACCAGTGCTTCTGGCATCAAGACTGATATTTAAGTATGTTCTGCCTTTGAAAATTATATTGGAAATAATCTGTGGCAATTATCTGTTTATTCCCACAGATGCTGAAAATGCAACTCTTCTCTCCTTTACTATTCTACCCAGTCTGTGGCAGAAGGCAGGGGAAGGAGGCAGAGTCTTACCTGCAAGAGAAGGTAATGGTATCCTGTAAAGTAACACGAATCTAACACAGTAAAAGCTGTTTACGAGCTCCCCATGTAGATGGGAAAATACTGGGTTAAAATTTACCCACTCTTACTAGACAGACAGAAATAATCTATCGATATCAATCTTCTACCCCAACATCAACTTTTGCATAATTTGGTAAGGAGATAATTTCCCAGTCCCTCTGACCACCCTTTGGCAAGATTAGAGAGAACAAAACATTCTCTCTTGGGTTCTGCCAAATCTAACACACAAGAAGAGAAAACAGTGTGATTCCATCACTTGCAGGAAAAAAAAAAAAAAGAAAAAAAAGCAAGCTGCCTGATGCTTGCTGTAATCTCTTTTATCATACACTATCATTCCCTTACCACCTTTTACACCACTAGATTCTCCACACTCTCCTCTTAACATTGAGGACATCTATTGTGGCACTCTTCTCTGCCACACTTGGGGCAGCAATTATGTGACAGATTTCACTCCAAGTAACACTAGACTGGAAGGGAATGCACAGGTAATTACGTTCAGTCAAAAATTGCAAACATCCACGCAACTGCTCTCTAGTTAAGTAGTCCAGAGTACATGCTCCACTAATACCTACATACCCATATCTTTTAAACATTTCCCTATATCCTTTAATAAATTTAAGATTTCTAGTAAAGCTCTTGTGGTCTTCTCTTTTATATCAAACTTTCCAGACACTGTTCAACATTGGCTTTTCTGGATCTTGCAGTTTATCATCTACCTGGTATAGAACTGCATCCTGAATGGACTACCATGTTGTACTGTAGATGCCAAAATGCTCAAGAAAACTATAAAAAGGAATTATCGCTTCTCCATGCTTCAACAGAACATTTTCATGTGGAGCTCCAAATCCAAAAGGACAGACACACTATAATGAAACTCAAACTTAACGTTTTTGACACTAACATGACAGCACTCCTTTCAGGTCTTGAAGGCAACTGTCTCACTTCCCAAAGAAAATTACTAGCAGAAAGAGACATCTCTGAAAGAGGCAATAGTGATGAAAAAAGAGAAAAAAAAAATGTTTAAGCAAAGGGAGCTGCTTCATACTCACACATTTGGACACAAGAGTTCTTCATAGCAGGTGCTTCATTACATGCACTGCCTCACGAGTCAAGAGAGCTGAAGAGCCTGAGCAATACAAATCTCTGGGCTTTATACAACTCTCCATACAACTCCCATGTTTGGTTTTTGAGAGCTCTTCAGCACTTTATCCTGCAAAGCTCATTTACTTGTCAGCCTCCCCATGCCTAGAATTCTCATGAGACTTCTCTGATAAAAAGCAACACGTTCAACTGCACACTGAGCAAGTATCCAGTCCTCAAGGACTCCGAATACATCCCAAGCTTCATAATCAGATATAAATTCCTCTTTCCATGATACCTGGTAACACCACACCTTTGGTACCGATTGCATCTTTTGGGGGAAAAGAAGAAGGCTGGTTTAAGTTAAATCAGTGGTACAATACCCTAAAAAAAAAAAAAAAAACCCAAACCCCCCCCCCCCAAAAAAAACAGAAAAAAAAAAAACCACACAAAACACACCACAAACCAAAACCAGAAAACCTGTACTGGTAGGAAATGGAGGTTCCTGGTTTTGACAGGTTAGTCTCTGTTTCCATAAGACTTATTTCAAACAATGGATGGGAACCACTTCTGGGCCTTCTGACTACCGTGGGAGGAAATGGAGGGGTTCTGAAAAACCACCACACCCTTAGAAATGGAGAAACAAGCCACGAAACCTGAGTTAAGAACAATACTCAACTGTCAGAAAGAGAGAGGGTACAAGATGTAGTTAGTATCATAACTGCTAGTTTGGGGCTGTAGCTGCCCATCTTGATCAATTCAAAGGATTGTCCGCAAGGTAAAAAAATGATGAAAAGATAATTAAGTGATTATGGTGGTACTGGAGAAGAGCTATTTCTAGATGCCTTTGAAGCACAGTCAGTGAATGCTATGTAACTATTACTCTTAAATGTAAGAAATTTAATAGCTTCAAGTCACAACTGTCGGTAATAACAGTTTTGAGAAAATAAGTACAACAAAAACATATCTCTAAAATTCAAGAGAAAATGAGAATGAATGCAAGAATCCCAAAGCAATTACAAAAAAAGCAAACCCTGATGAAGTACCATCCCTTTCCTACAGCTGAAGCAATGAGAGACACAGGAGAAAAGCCTCTGGGGAAGGGGAGAGGGGGATAACCAAGGCTCCTCAGCAGGTTAGGTACTCAGCTGGAAAGGGAATGCAGTTCTACAAGCTCCCAGTTTCCCTTTTTAAACAGGAGAAGTTATTACATAAATAACTTTATTATATAACTTATATAATAAAGGTGGGGAAAGGAAGTTTAATGATCCTATACTTGTGCTGTGCATGTAGGTTTTTGTTTGGGTGGGGGTTTTTTTGTTTTAAATTTCTTACAACAGGAAAACCAGAAATGCCTCATGCAGGTTACCCTAAAATGTATACCCATGATGTATCAATACATACATATTCTTAGTGTGCCATGTTACAGAAGTTACTACAGATAAGTTTCAAAACCCTTATCAAACTTTTTTTTGTTATACTCTAATAACTGTAAATCCAAGTGTCTTAGTTACAAAATTCCATTTGTGTAAAGCTTAAAGGGACTATCACCAGCACCTGTTTTACTTTGGGAAAGGGAGAATGGTGGAATAGAGATAAATCCTTGAACAAACACGGACTAATTTTACATGGCGCTTCCCTGGGTGAATAACCAATAAAATCTCCATTGCTTGCCCATAAATTAGCTTAGTCCTAGGTGACCAGGCAAAGAGCTGCCCACATTATACTGCAAGGACCACATTAATGGAGCAGAGCATGTAAATGGCTACATTAACTCCCCAGTCCAGAACAAAGAGGGCATTAAAAAAAGCCTCTTGCTGGTACACTGATCTCCGTACCACCCGCATTAAAGCCACATCAGTGAATCCTCTCGGCTGGATTATTGGATTGATTTTTAGCACCTCATAATGGAATCTGCTGGGCATAGCTGGGAAATGAGAGGTGGGCAGTGACACTGAAGGGATGAAAGTCCTCTGACCCTGTGTGATCTGATTTGTCTCTGTAATTACAGCCTTATACTGCTTTACCTGGAGAGCTGCTGCAAGAAGCACTATTTAGTTATCTTCACTCCTAGATATGTGGAAACAGCAAGTTTGTGACAAGAACCTACTAAGCAGCTTCCCAATCCTATCTGGCCTCTAAATTGGCTTTGAAGGACAGGCACAATTTCCAGCTCACACAAATACTTCCACAGCAATGAAAAGAAACAAATTTCACACAGCATTGCTTTTGCCCTGTGCTTTACTATATTGTGCAAGAAAGTCCACGCAGACTAACAATTTAAATAGATTTTTCATATCAAACCCACTGTGGTAGCATTAGAGCTAAGATGAGAATTTTGATAATAACTACAGCGAACAGCAACTACAGTAAAGACCCTCTAGAACATTTACCCAAAATTATTGTGCTTTTGACTGGTAGCACTGCCGAAGTCTAAGAGCTTTAAACTCTTCAGAGCGGCTGGAAAAATGGAATCGTAATAGCGATCAGTAGCAATTAGCAAGTATATTGTCTTAATTGTTCTAGAGTTAAGACAGTATCACACAGGAGGCTTAGAAACCTACTGAAAAAAGCAAGTAAGAGGCAGGGAGTGGATGAGAGTTTGTCCAACCCAAAAGACAACTACACTTTGCATACTAAGCCACACTTCCCTTTAAATGAAGTCTAGCAGAATGCAAAATACGTAGCAGACTACACAACTCTGCAAAGCTTTCCCTATGTGTCAACATTTCATCTAAACAGACAAGCAAAAACTAAACAAGTCTTTAAACCGTTGGAGTTTCTAGAAGCAGAAAAATTCTAATGCCTACATCTGTTCTAATTTAGAGAAAGTACAACCTCATTAGAGACTTCTACAGCCTCTAGAAACAAAAAACCAACATCTTTTACAAGAACAACAGGAAGAATCCCAATGAGATTAGCCAGTCCAGCACCATGGATAGGAGGCCAATTTTCTTTCAGTCACTCCTCAGCTTACTTGCAAGCGTCTCAGATGCCAGAGCAACTCCCCAGTTCACCACTGAGGCTGATACACTGGAGAGACCATTCACAAATAGTCTAACAGTCTTTAATATTGGAATAGACCGAGTTGATCAGCATTATTTTTCTCTTTGATTAACTTCCTCCTGTTAATGGAACTCAATAACAATAATGATAGAATGTAGTATTACCAAAATTACTATAGTGCTGCTTAGGGACCCCAAAGAAGTTAACCTCTGCATGTGTACCACAACTGAAAGGAGGTAAGATTATTAATTGGTTATATTTAAATTGCAAAACATAAGCAGCAGCAAAATTTAAAAAAAACATTACACATTGGCTTCACATTTAACAGTTATTGTCTTTTGGCTCTTCTGTAAATAATTATTTATACTCACAAATTTCAGGTACTTGCAATGTGATTTGAACAAAACATGAGAACTTAATCAGTATTTTGTGCAAATAAAAATTATTTTTGAAGTTTGAGTATAGTTATAAAAATTACTGTTAATAATTCTAGACTTGCTTCCATAACACTATGAAATAATTAAAAAAATATCTGTGTTGGCAGTAAGTTTCCCATCAGTAGTATACCAATAGCAAGTTATCTTTCAGAACATTCTCAACAGATACAAGACGGTCAACAGTTAAAGCCAAAAATCACAAGAAACCTGGGATCAACTCCTGTTCTCTTTTAAGGCTGTTCTACTTCTTACATATGGAGTTCTTACACAGTTCTACTTCTTACATATGAAACTTTCTTCTTATGGTAGTAAAACTAGAAAAAAAAAAGCGTCCTGGATTGAGGAATTCGCAAATGAGTTCAGAAGGATATAATATTCTGTGAAATAAGAGATGAGGTAGACATATTCTGGTAAGCAGCAATTTGAATAGGTGGTAAAGTTCTGCCCTTCCTTACTATCCAGCTGTCAGCATCTTCAAAGGCTGACTTGCAAGCACTGTAGGCAAATATAGCTGGCTGAAAGTGTATTGAGGTATTATGCCAATAAAATAAAAGCCATCTGTGCGCTTCCCTAAAAACGGTCTCTTTAATTCAATATTTTTGAAATAAAGTTCAGAGACTATATCACTGCTGCCTCCAGACTAAACCCACCTACATTTTCAAAGACAAGCATCACTGCAAATAAGTCAGTTTCTGCTCTGCTGTAGAGGAGGGCATGATTGGTGTGGCTCTCTTCCACACTACTTGCATCCACAACAAGTTACAAATCATTCTTTATCCACATCTAAGATGCTTAGACCAACTGAGGCATACAGGATACATTATCATTTCAAGCTGTAGTCTTCAAGAAACACACTAGAAATGCTAGAAAACAAATGTATTTAGGAAAAAAACAATCTCTAAAATCCTTTATTTCATTACCCTTTATATGTTTTACTTCTTAAGAGACAGGTTCTTCAATGTCAAAAAACTGCCAACCACTAACAGCCTACTAACATCTGTACATTCACATCAGGGGACTTTATGAGTGAACTGTGGCAATGGATAGCATCTGATAATTTGAGCTGTACTTTCCCTGCGGTTTGTTCCTGTTATTAAAACAAGAAGCTACTTGCATACACATGACAAGTTGTCGTGGTTTAACCCCAGCCAGCACCTAAACACCATGCAGCCACTTGCTCACCCCCCCCAACTCCGGTAAGATGGGGGAGAGAATCAGGCGGGCACAAGTAGGAAAACCCACGGGTTGAGATAAAAACAGTTTAATAATGGAAATAAAACAAAGTAGAACACTAATAATAATGATAACAACAACAATAACAGAATATACAAAGCAGGCAATGCACAGTGCAACTGTTCACCACTCACCAACCATGTGTCGCAAATGGGAGGAGAGCCCCCTTCCCCCCAGTTTTTATACTGAGTATGATGTCACATGGTATAGAATATCCCAATGGCCAGCTGGGTCAACCACCCCAGCTATGCTCCCTCCCCCAGCTTCCTCTGCACTTGGCAGAGCATGGGAGGCTGAAAAGTCCCCAGTGCAGGCACCACCCAGCATCAAGGGGCCATCAACGCTCCTCTCATACCAAACCCAAAACACAGCACACACCCCACCCCCAGCTACTGGGAAGAAAGTTAACTCTGTCCCAGCTGGAACCAGGACACAAGCAGATTCCATAAATGCCAATCATTACAATACAGTGTCTCAAATACCTGTCCAAGGACTGAGGTTAAATGTTTTCCCCAAAATGGATTGAATTTATCTTTCCATGTTCCTCAAAAAAATAAAGAAAAGCAGAGCCCACAGCCCATATGATCCTTCCACAGCTACTTAAGGTGCACCAGAGTATGGTGAAACTCCTTTCAGCCACAAATACATTCACCATCTCTCTGGGCCAAAATTAGATAAGCCCTATTCACCACAAATTCACATTACCATCACAACTTCAGGTCACATTATAAAATAACAACATCATTTTTTATTTTTTTGTCACCACGTTTGGAAAACTAATCCAAGACAAACTTCCTTTATCAAAGAAGTTCTTCACTAAGACATCAGAAAGCACTTCTAAAAAGCATTCAGAAGCACACAATTAGATATAGAAGGGGTATGCTTACAATACAATGGGTGTTGGGTTTCTAGCCTAGTATGTCTGATTGTCTGGCTTCAGCTCGGCTATTGTGTGTCACTTAATCTCCCGCATAACCTAGGATTATCTGAGGCATCAACTATGACATATCTGATACTGTGAAACAATAATATTATATGATTTTTCTTCTCAAAGTTACCCTGACGTAGTGCTATCACTACTTCTACTTTGGCAACTCACATTGAAGTTTGACCTGTTGGATGGAAATATTTGAAATAGTTTTTCCCAATGAAAACTTTTCAAATGTCAGTTCACAAGTGATGTGCCTGAGGTTGAATGTTTTGTTTAGAACATGTTTAAATGTTGATTTGATCAAAGTAGGGTTCACTGAGATATAGCAGAAAATAGCAATGTGCGATTCCTATCAATAAATTAGTATGAATGACTTTCAAACAAAACCAGTCAGAATTTGTTGCCATTGGCTCCACCTTTTGTTAAAAAAGTTATAAAGAGGGAGAGGATTTGTAGGCAATTTTCACAAGTGTTCACCACTCCATGACTCTGCTTCAAAAAAAAAAAAACAACCATAGGATTACTTTGCCACTTAACTCCTGTCTACCAGTGAAATATATGATGACATGAAAAAGGAAAAGCAACTTCTTTCCATTAACAGCTAACTATTTTCCTCACTCATGGTGTAAAGCAGATGGATTGTCCTAACAGTTTGACAGTCTAACTGTACTTTTAAGAAAATCTTGAATTGGTCACTACCCATTCATAACTGAAAGGTTTGTAACCTCTTTCTTAACGAAAATTAGCTTCCACACAAGTTTCTGGTTCAAATCTGTACTTCAATAAGGAAAATCTTCCCAATTCTGATGGGGAACAAGCTAACTTTTCAAGCCTCACATCATTCTTCTATGACAAGAATGACAACTTCTGTTACCACTAAATAATAGACCTTTTGAGCCACCTTTGGAAGAGGTAGTCCTACCACTTCTTTTGTCTTAGTTTATAAATACAGATTTCGGCTATATTTGACCATCTCCCCACTGACTTAACATCACCTCTACAAATGGGAACTCAACGCTGTCCCATGTCCCACTTCAGCACCCGTGCTTTTTCCTACCTTGCCTATGCTAGGTTCCAAGGTGGGATTACAGGTCTCAGCATTACTGGTTTCCTGCAGCAGGGTCTGTGAACAGGAGAAGCTAGGCATCGTACGCAAAAGCAATGCAGCTTACAAGCATTATTTGCAGAGGGAATCTCAGAAGAGAGAGAAGAGAGAGAGAGACGAGAGAGACAGAAGACCCCAAAACCCAACGAACACAGGGGACCCAAAGGGAATAGTATCAGTGGTCATTATCAACAATCCAACACCAGGATATTTAAAAGCATTTGTAACCAAGCTTATGAGTGATTGAACAAGTAACTGTCCCAGACCAGTTTTTGTGCATTGCAGGGAAATATTTTGTACTATTACTTCTCTAGTATTACACAGTAACATTATTTGCATCTAAAGACATTCTGTTCCTCAATTTATATAAAAAGGATAGATGAATTATCCCTAACTATTACAAAATACAGACACTAATATCTACTTTGTGACCAAAGCTGACTTCAATGTGTGCAAGTACACACTGGTCTTCAAAACAAAGATATAATCTATTTTGCATAACGTTGCCACCACTGTATCAATAAACATCACATAACTGCATATCAGGTGAAAGAATGCCACAGTCTCTTGGGAATACTGATGTATGTATGCCCAAAATACAAAGATCTACCCCTTTCAAGATGTCCTCATCACACAGCTAAAGATAATTAGATGAGGATAATACTCAAAGATCTTTTGGTAAATAAAGCAACCGCCCAGATGGATCACATCACAACAGAACAGTTACAGTGCAGACTACATCTTTCTTCTCATTTACAGCCGACTTCCTCACTGACATTCTGAATGAGCCTACAGATAGCGCTTCTAATGTGCAAACCATGAAAAAAGCACTTTGCCTGCACAGCCCAAAGGCAACACTTCATCCGCCTCTCTGTGCATAACTCAACAGCAGACCCAGGATCTCAGTCCTGTTTGTTGGAAGCTTTCCGCTCCCTTTAGACAGCATATTCTACATAAAAGTGCAGTAAGCAAAGTCTATATGTGTACACATATATATACAAACACATACATAAACCTGTTTTTTGTATTCTTATTGCAAGTTCAACAGACATTGTGGTACTGCCAAAAGCATATAGTAGCAGCATTGACACAAGCTTCTGAAAAGACTAGAAGTTCTGAAACTGTTCCTCATTATTTTAGTAGGATGCTTTCACAGTGGGTTCACAAACACTTCGAAGACAAGAGACTCTACTTGTTCAGTTGTTCTGAGGGTTGCACCTTACATCTACGTAGAGATTTTTTATAGATTAGTTCCTTCTGCAAACACTGATAAAATAAAACTTCAGCAGATCAGTCATCACAAGCTCTTACAGTAAGTTTTGAAGTTGCAGTAGTTTCCAAAAATATATTATCTCACCACAGATTGACCAGATTCTTTGCACTAGCATTTCTGCTACTCAAACAGAATACTTCCCTACCGAGACATTCATACACATTTATTTTAAAGATCATTTTGTAACATCAGTTTTTTGAAACTTCCGAGAGCTTTACATAATTTTACACTATCTCCTTAAGCTTCCAGAAGGATTTCTAACATTTTCTAGAAGCTGCTGCCGTCTCAGGAATGTGCATTGGATTCTGTGGGTAAAGTACCTAGAAGACATCAACATATGGTGTATTTACCGTTTTATTGTTTCAATTGCCAACCGAAATCTAGAAAAATAAACATGATGCACACCCACTGGGCAAGGTGCCATATATAAGGCTCACATGCACAGAGGAATAGGTGTGTATTTCTACATACACATTCATGCACACTTAACCTGGATGCAGTATTTTCATTGTACTGAATTATGTACACATTCACTTGCCAGTTATGAAAAGTACTGCAGAAAGGTAGCAGAGATTTCATCTTGCTTTTTTCCCCCCCAGTTTCAGCAGTGAAATTACACTGAGTGATTGCACAAACTGCTTCTCAACAACCAGCCACTTTAGGAGAATACAGAAAAACAAAGTATCACCAAATAATCTAATATAATGATATGGCACACACAAAAAACAGAAGCACTGTTGAGAGACTCAAGCTTTATTACTGTCAATATCAACTGATTTCAGTAGTTACAAGTGGAAATTGTTTCCTAATTCACCATCTGTGCCACTACTCTCTCCTTCACTCTAATGCTACAAAGATGCATTTCATTACGTCAGACAGTAGCTTCTAATCAGTATTCTGTTACCTTCTGCTCTCACTCTTCAACTATTTTCTTCAGGAGTATTTTACAAAAGCTCTGGTCTAAGTATTCATGACAGCTTTCTAAATCCTCAAACTACTTGAACGCAGTTATTCCTTACAATTACCTAAGCAGTCTACAGAGAATAGGCAAATGCAATCAAAAATCAGAATATCAGCAACAACAGGAGCAACACCACTGCTTATGGATAAGAACATTATACTTGTAAAAATTTTGAAGTATCACATCGGATGAGGTCCTTAATACCAGTGACTGGTTTCATTGCTTTGAGCAAGTCATAACCTTTACACTATAGTTCAAATCAAGTAAAACAAGTGCAACAAAAAAAATCCACCAAACCAAAAGCACTCAAACGAATTAATAAAAATAGAATTTTGGTAGGCGAGGAGAAAGAGAAGTAAACAGATGCTTCACCTGACCCAAGCTATCCAGTGCAAGTAAAAAACGCATCACAGCACAATGTGTACCAGCACAAACACAAAGACAATTTTTTTTTTCCTCTACAAACCTACAAGCTGTTCACATTTTCATATAGACTACAAAATGTCTTTCCTATAAGCCAACATCATTTAATGCATCTACTGCGAAGGAGTGTCATTACCTAGCTCAGCATTTTCAGGGTTTGAGTTCCTTTGTCCAAAAATTACACTCACTTTCCTTTGTTTAGTCCAACCTAAGCATTTTCTTTCAATTAGCCCATGCAGACAGCACAAAAAAAGGCATACATTCGTGAAAAGTGGTGAGCATTAAAAAAAAAAAAGCCCAAACTATTATTATGTTTCTCTTAGAAGAGCCTCAATTATGGCATTCTACAGTCGTTTTGAATCTGTTCGCATTATGTTTCATATTTGAAATCCTGTCTGAATAATCATGAAACCTATACATACAGGCAATTACTTTTTTCCTCTTCAGCCTTCCAAAGCAAATATTTATTGTTATAAGCTGTCTATTCATCCTTGTATAAAAATTAGACTTGCAGGAGGCTAGGACAGTACTTGCAGTCCAGCCTTTTTGTCTGCTTTTCCACAACCCACATACGGAGTCTTCTTCAGACTATTCACATTCTGGACAACCTGGACAATTGCTGATTTCTACCAACAATCCCAGTTTACCATTATGCCATCACACAAAAGGACTTGTTGCCTCTGCTTTTACCCTCAAAGCACTTACCTATTTGTACATCTACAAAGCAAATTAAGTTAGCAGGACACTGAAACATACATCTTGTAAAAAAAAAAAAAAAAAAAAAAATTAGACAGAGAATAGTCCAAACCACATCTGCATGAGTAAAATGCCAGCCAGACTGTTATTTCAGGTATGAGGGAAACCTAAACAGCGAGTTAAAAAAGGTCTAAAAAACAAGATGCATAGTTCATGAATGGAAATCATTAGCTCTAGGTTTCATACCTAAACTCCCATTTCCTTCCTCTCCCACTGCTAACCATTTTTACCATACACATAAAAAGTAGCAGACACACAATGTACAGCCCATTTAGTGCATTTTTGAAGAATTTATATGTATTAGTGGCTTATTGCTCTGGGCTTTTCTTTTGTTTTCATCACTGTAGTATATTGGCACCCTAGCTCAGATCTTAAAAGAAGCTGCAATCCTGTAGTATCTCCCCGTTAGCAAAAGTGTTTCTCTTTCTTTCTCAAAGATCAACTTGATTTCATTTGTCAGAAGGTGCATTGTGAGGAAGAAGTAGATAGCCCTGGGAGGCTTGCACACCTTTAATTTCTAAAGGACATATTCCACAGTTTTTCCTTTTCAAATTCTGAAAATGGCTTAGCAAGGAATTCTGCACTAAACAAACCTTAAATAGAGACTGATAAAGTATATTAACATAACAAAAAAGTTAATGGCCTTAAAACTACACAAGAATAAATTTAGATAAGATAGAAAGAAACATCTTCTTAAAACTAAATGTAATTATGAAGAGAAAGTACTAATTGAAAAAGTTATGAAAGGACAAAAAAGGAATACTAACAGCTGGATTAAATAATACTTCCAGTGAAGCAGCACAGTAAAAAGGTCTGCAGCAGTTTCAGCACAAGTCTGGCGCCTACCAACCGTAACCCCTCAGATTTACAGACGGGGAATGCAGAAGGGGGGGGGTGACAGCACTGAGGAGGAGCGCTAGTTTATCCATTAGCACCCGTTTTTGTGGCATATCTTTTCACAGAAACATTTAGGTTAGAAGTGACCTCTTGAGCTCATCTAGTCCAATGTCCGTGCTTGAAGCAGGATGGCCTAAAGCAGGTTGCCCAGGAGGATATCCAGTCAGGTTTTTTATATCTCCAAAGGTGGAGACTCCACAACTTCTCTGGGCAACCTGTTTCCATGTTTGAACATCCTCTCAGTATTTTAAAAAAAAAAAAAAAAACGTTGGTTGGGGTTTTTTTGTTTGTTTTTCATCCTGTGTTCACATAGACGTTTTCTATTTTTTTAATCACTGGGCACTGCTGAGAAAAGCCTGGCTCAGACTTTTTTACTCCCTCCTGAATCCACCTCTTGTGCTCTTCTTCCTTCCGCCCGCTACTTCCCCAAATCATGTCTGAGATCACTTTGGAGGTCCTCGCTAATCTGTGCAAGCCTCCTGCTGCTTTTGTTCATTTTCCTACTTATTGGGATAGACCTTTCTTGAGCTTGGAGGAGGTGAGCATTGAACACCCACGAGCAATCCTACACCCCTCTTCTCTCCAGGGCTGTATCCCACGGGATTCTTCCAGGCAAATCTCTTCAGTGGCTGAAGTCTGCTCTCCTCAAGTTCAGGGTTGTGGTCTTCTGCTCCCTCCACTTAGGATCCTGAACTGCATCATTTCATCGCCAGTGCAGCCAAGTCTGCCTCCAGCTTTCACATCCACAACCGGTTCTGCCTTATTTGTAAGTACCAGGTCCAGCAGAGCACCCTTCCTTGTTGGCCCCTCTGTATCAGTTGTTGTCATCAACACACTCAAGAAATCTTCTTGAGCCATACTGTATTGTCCTTCCAAAAGATAGGGTGGTCCCTATCCCCCAAGAACCAGGGCCTGTGAAAGCAAGGCATCTTCCAGTTGTTTGAAGGCAGCCTCATCTGTATCTTCCTGATCAGGAAGTCGATAGCAGATACCCACTACATCACCCACATTGGTCTGCCCACTAATCTTCACCCATAAACTCTTGACTGAGTCCTGATTGGTCCCAAGGCAGAGCCCCAGGCACAACAGCTGCTCTCTCACATCGAGGGCAACTCCCTCTCCTTGCCTTCCCAGCCTGCCTTCCTAAAAAGGCTGTATCTCTCCATTATAGCACTCCATCAAGTAAGCCATCCCACCATGCCTCCACGATCCCAGTGAGGTCATAGCCCTGTAACTGCACACAGAATTCTAACTCTTTCTTTTGGTCTCAGGCAAATGTGCTGTATAACTGAAGCTCTCCCCACCTTCCCAAGAAGTTGCAGGACACTGCCCCATACGCCATCAAGTGCAACAAGCATGCTAATATTCAGTGACTTCAGCATAATTACACAAGAAATATGCCCTTTCACCAGCTATTAGCTCAGGCAGAAACATATCAATAAAGAGAAGTAGCACAGTATATTACTGATGGTTGTTAGTATCTATAAATAGAGGAACCTGACAAGTTCAGAAGGGGAATAAGAAGCAATAAGACAAAATGATGAAATGAAGAAAGATGAGACCTAAAGCTCAGCAAAAAAGTGATAACATAAAATATACCCCACAGTCAGATATGAGTATGTGTGAGGGAAAACAGATAAAATATTTGGTTTATGCAACACATGTGACAAGATGTTAAGACAGTTTAGGGAAGTATTCTTCCTCCTTCTAACAGACAAAAAAGAATTGTACAGATTTGGATGGGTATTTGTACGTGCCCCCTGTCAAAGAGAGTCAGCAAAACACAGCATGCGAGAGGAGTTCCTGTTGCCTTTCTGCAATGACAGACCTCTGGCTTTTTCCTCCAAAGAACATTGAAGACAATGGACTGAAAGACAACAAAAATTGTAAACTTGAACGGGATAGCTAGATTTTTCTCTCGTAGCAGATGGTGAATGGGATATAAATAACCTCTCTTCTACATACAATTTTAATTAAAATTAAAAAAAGAGAGAAAAAAGTTGTGTTTGATTGATACAGTCTACCAAATTGTTTAACTGTACCCTCCCCTCCTACTGTCCAATCTCTGACGTCAACTCCATGCAGACTGCCTAGGAAATGGCTGTTGTGCTGCATGCCGGGCTGTACATCAGAAGACTTTTTCTCAAAATAGAAAGTCTAGCTTTGCTTATGAAAAATTTTCCCCTCCCACTCTCAAGGTTATGTTTAGACTGCAGTTTGTGCTGTGATCGTCACATCATGGTCATGACCATTGGCACAAGTACTGGTAATAATCTGGCATCAGCAGAAGGCTGTTCAGTATAGACCAAGCGCACACAGGTGCCTGCCTTGCTTCTCAGGATCATTCTGGAGCCTATGCTAAGTCCGTGCTGCTGTAGAAGTATCCCACCATGCCCATCCATACTGGTACGCCAGCAATATCCAAGCTAACCTGAAATGAGCTAGTCTCAAGCTAGCTTGGGAACCACAGGAAATACATATCCACACGGGCTGGGAGGCTCTTTGCCCCTCAGCAGCTACTGAGCTTTGCTACTCCTGCTATTTTCATAGCAGCTGCTACAAAGAGAGCGCCTTGGCAGTATAGCCCTAGAGCTCTACTACTAATCTGCAAGGCATTTTCTAGGCAGTCTATGTGCCTCCCCAGATGCTCTTCAAGGGTATGAGGTGGAGAAAGGCATCCTGCTGCAGCAGAGGCTGCCAGGCCACAGTCCGAAGACTCAGCACTGTGGTACCCCAGCTTCTTCCCTGTAAAAGGAGCAGCGTTCTCTTACTTAGTTTCTAACATGACCAACATGCAGAAACGTTGTATGCCAACCTGGAGTTCTGTATTCTTACGAGAAGGTAGTAAGACACTGAAGGTAGGCTGACACTGAAGTCAGCCCAAATTATGCTCAGATAATAAGCTTCCCCTTTGCGTGAGCAGCAGCCAGCACAGACCTCACATTTCTGCTCTGCAAATACAGGTTTCAGTTAAAGAGCTAAAAGATACGCTCTATTAATTATGAATAACGTACAGCCGAGGACTCATAGTTGAGCTGCCCGAGACCAGCATACACATGAAAGAGCCAGACGTCTCCGACATTTACACATTGTGGTGCTTTTAGCCTTGCAGCAGTAGAACCCCCGACTCGCTGATATGAAAGACCAATTTCAGTTTCTGTTGAAGATCACTACAGCAGTAATACAACAGTATGGTAAACTAGAGGGAAAGGCTCCAATTGTTTTGAACTTTCAAGTGATCATCAGTATTCGTGTTGCTATACATGGTATACACATGCATATGGAGTTGAATTATGACTTAATATAGATTAATTATTTTTATCTCTTAAGAAAAATATTATTTTGTTTAAGTGCAAGCAATCTGTAAGAAAAGTAAGTGTAAAGATATGATTAATGCCTTCACAGAACCACTTCACGTTTATCTACATTTTTCTCCTGTGAAGTGTCACTGCACTGCCCATTAGACGTATTTTAAAAACACAGCTGATCCCCAGCCAAGCAGAGACAAGACGTGCATCAGGCTCGCTCCTCGCACGAGGAGCGCACACGGGTATTGTGTCACTAGATGGAGCTCATTACCTACCAAAGCCACAAAACGTTACAGGATTATAAAAAAAGCAGGAGTTGGAAAAACAATGTAAATCAACCAAATTTATATTCAGACAAGCTATTTAGGTTGTTTGTTTTCTTGTTTCATTTTTTAAAATGGTTCCATATGTTCTTAACAATAAATCACAACAGATTGATAGGACACAGAGAGAGGAAATGGAGGCACAAAGGTAAGCCTCCTTTTCTCTGTTCATTCTAGTTTATGCATATAATCCCCACAGTTGACTGATCCCCGTGCAAAGGAATTTATGCCTTAACTGCTTGTTTCTGGGGTTAATCTTTTCCACTGAGGTAAATCCAAATTATAATTCCTACTTTATTAGATGAGAAAACTGAAAACTAGAAAGCTCAGGGCTAAACATTAAAATTTCAATCCATTTTTGAGATCAATTCTATAGTTGCGGTATATAGTCAATATATTCCAAGCTTGAGCTGGAATTACGAAATGTTCAGGGTCTCACAAAAATTAAACCTCAGTAGGCCAGACCTCCAAACAAATTTACAAACTCCCATCAATTTCACTAGCAACCAAATGTCTATAACCTTTGAGGATTCACACCAAAATGATCTGCCTGTGTTTTACAGCTTTGCTAGCCTTGGGAAAAGTTCTAGGTTTCCAGTCCTTTGCCTAAAATCATAAAAAGACCTTTTCTTAATATTAACAATGGTAAATGGCTCCAAAAAGAATTCCTATCTACTCTTAAGTTAAAAGACCGGGATGCAGTGTAGTAAGACTTGTGGAAACCAGGGACTCATTTCCCCTCAATATGTTCTTTATCAGTGGGTGGGTGGAGAAAGATGCACAGCTGAAAAAGGGCTTTGGTGCTATTCTGGACTGCGAAGGAACAGAAGTGCTCAGGGTAGAGAGGCTTCTAAAATAAGACAACTCTGCTTAGCAAGTTGATGCTGTCAGAAAGGTTTGCAGACAACAGCATTTCGTGGTTAACGGACAGGTTTCCAAATGCTCATGTGGCCTCACTTGCAGTTTACACGTACAAAGTGTCTTAGAGCCACTTAAAGAGCAGCGGAAAAGACACACAGTGTGAGAAGGCAGTGATGTCTTTACTCCCCATGCACTGCTTTCACAGCAAAACATTCCCCAAACTGCAAAACGTGTAACCAATGGGGCTTGAGACATCGGTGACCCTTTTCAAAATCTGACAATCAGATCAGGGATGATATTTCAGATAGAACTGGCTTTAAGCAGATAGGACCAGAAAGGTGAACAAAACCCAAAAATCATGCCATAGTAGACTCTTCACCTGATCCGGTAAGTCTGCTCACATTACCCTGTGCGTGAGAGCAGCCAAAACTGAGTCCTGATGCAGGTACAAAGGAAGGTCGCTGTAGGCAATCACAGAGGAATCTGAGCAATCATAGAGGATTCTGTGTATGTGAGAAGCATCTTCCAAGCCCCGAGGACGGAAAGGCTGGCATAAAAATTAAATGAGTGCGAGTCTCATATCTCTCCTATGTATATTCTATTCCATGAAAAGAAAATTATAACCTAATCCTAGATGCACTTTTATCCAGATGAATTTTCTATTAAAAGGCTGCAGTTAAGCTCTTTGCCTTGATGCTATCACGGTAATGAGTTTCACTGCTTAGTTATGAAACATGACAAAAGTATTTTATTTTATCAATTACTGTTGAATCTGCTGCCTTTCAGTTTTAGTTCCATGTCTCGGGTTCTTCTATTACTTCAAGAGAAAAAGAGCACTCCATGCACCTTTTTAGCACCATTCATTACTCTGAGCAGCTCTGTCATTGTCTGCCACTCACACCCTACTCAATTGGTATTTTCTGTCTCTGCTAGGAGTATGACTTTGTTGCCAAACTTTTATCATCACTTGTTTCTGAAAGAAAAACAAGAAAAGATTATACTGTCAGGAGGAATTTTCCTATTGTAGCTAAGTTTTACTTAAACGGGTAAGTATATTTAGAAGCACAGAATATTAAAGATGAAAAAAAGGAAGACTGGTTGCATCAAATGGAAGGAAATGCCTCACTGGAAAGTACATGAACAGTGAATAACAAAATACAATCAAATATTAAGCACAGTGAGAGTCTATATTATATACATAGTGAACTTGTAGTTAGCAAACAAGCTCTATTCCACTTAATCCAGTATCCTATTTTTGACTGTGGCTGTTGCCGGAGGCAATGGCATAGCTATAGGAGGAACAAGAGTGGCACATTGTTCCCTATGTCAGGTCTCTTTCCAGCCTTTTTGTTATTACAGGTTGACTATGAAATATGAGGCACAATATTCCCCTCAAACCTCTATGATAAATAGTGAAATAGAATCTAATCATCTATACAGAAGATTGATGCTTACAAACCTCAATAAATACTCAACCTGAATGATTACAACAACTTAATCAATAGTTTGAAAAGTATTTTCTTTTATTAGTTTTGCATTTTCTAGCCTTCCATTTTTACCAGGATTTTGTTAGGGGTTTTATTGGTTTCATAAAGCTGCATTTCCTGTATCATTATTATTTTAAATACTTTGGTCCTTCCTTACTTTCTGCTGAAAAATAGTTAGTCTTAAAATTTGAAAAGCTTTTTCACATCCTATCTTCACACAGTTCCACATTATGAAATGTCTTGCTAGAAACATAATCTCAGGTTTTCAGAAACTGAGACCTAAGTATTTGTAGAAGCAAATAAGTTCACAGAAACTACAGGTGCTGAGTAGCTCTAAAATTACAGAGAATCCTCTCCTCACAAAGTAAGAATTCCAAGCAGTTGGAAATTTTTTCTTCTGCAACTAACCAGAGCAAAGAAACTAGCCCCCCCCCAAAGAAAAAAGAGAATATTATGCTTTTAAATGCCTTGCATCTCCCAGAGCCTGCGAGTTTTAACATCAAAGCCTGAATTGCTGTGCATATTTATACCTAATAACTAGCTGGAGACTTGAAGTGGATTTCGTCCCTGTCTTTTCTCCTCCTATGTTTAAACTGAAACCTGTAAAGCTTTTCCAAAGAACAATTTTGATCACTCTGGCCACCAATGGATTTTTTTCCCTTCTATTTCCTTATCCGCAAGGGGAATAAAGGGCTGAGAATAAAGTGGCCTTTCTAGTCCTTTATGTTTCAACTCAAAAAAACATTAATAAAAGACCCTGGAGTGCTGTGAAATGGAGGGAAAAATAAGTAAAAATTGAAGAGAGGCAGTAAAAAAACCCCTACAGTCCTGTTGGCAACTATCCAGCATTAACACATTCAGGAAATAGGAAATTTAAAAATGAAGTAATATTTAAATATTACTGCCTTTTAGCCTCATGTTTGGTTTCCCTTCTCCAATAGCCTTCTGCCTCACTTTATGCCAGAGGCACAAGAGGAGAAAAATCCATTCTGTAAATCACAAGATAATTTCCAGACGAAGTTCTCGGTCCTCAGCCTGCATTCAGGGTTGCATTTGACAGCTAGCCACTGCTAGACATCAAGATCTCTAGTAATAGAGAGTGCGGGGAAGACTTCCTGACCAGCTCATCCTGCAACATCCTCCAGCTGGCAGCGTTCCCCCCAGCAGAGCACAGGCCACCACACCCGATTCTCGTGATGTAATATAACCTGATGGTAATACAATGGGTTTTAACATTGGTAGTATGAAACACTAAAAACGTATGGCTCCACAGCCAAATGGAAAGCAGTCAGCCACAGCATCACCAGCGCTTTCGCCAGCAGCCCTACAACTTACAACAAATGCAAATTTTGAAGCATCTCAGCCATGCTCACAGACTATCCAGTCTGACAAGATCACAACTCTGGTAGGAAGAGCTATAGACAATTTAATGGGTAAAAATATGCAGATTTCCATTCTGAATAACTGGCTTGGAAGGAATCACAGTGAATTTCAATATCACCACACCCACACACTTGGAATACGATGAGAAAGGCCTGTAAAACCACAGGCCAAATTAGTCCATCCAGTCCAATTCACACCTTTGCTACCCTAGCGGAATACACGGTTTTTCGACAGAAATTCCTATATTTGTTTTTGAAGAGTTGATGGGTTTGGGGTGGTTTTTTTAAGATGTAAATCACTTTTGCCAGACAATATGCAAGTTAAAGTCTAGTTTTTGTCAGCACCAGTCTGAAAACAAGCACAAACCTATTGCATTTCAGTCCTTCCACTTTTCTCTTACCTTCCTCATCTCTTCTTTCAAGTCTGATCTGAAGAGGAGAGTTCACTACTCCATAACAAGTACTAAGATGCATTAAATCCTCCTGCCTGCAACACGGATTCTCCATTCCATCCAGTTCTCCAAGCACAACATGTTGTTCACAGCTACCCACTAAAGAGCTCACCTTGAGTCCAGAGATCACTGCATACATGGGTAACACCAAAAGCTACTTAAGTGGTAACAGGACTGATAAACTTGATAGACAGGGATCTACCCAAATGGGTATATACCAACCATCCTGAGGGGCCAAGGATGGACTGTACACTATTGTTCTTCTCACAAAAAAGAACAGTGCCGTGAGAAACAAAGTCTTCAAGTCTTTTACACATGTCAGGAGGACTAATTCCTAAGTCTCTGGGATCCTAGAAGCAACACAAGGACATGCCTCTAACAATATCCAGACTAAGAAAGGCAAGGCATCGAATTCAGGTTTACTACCTTGTGCTGGTTTTGGCTGGGGTAGAGTTAATTTTCTTCATAGTAGCTAGTATGGGGCTATGTTTTGGATTTGTGCTGAAAACAGTGTTGATAACACAGGGATGTTTTCGCTACTGCTGAGCAGTGCTTACACAGTGTCAAGGCCTTTTCTGCTTCTCACACTACCCCACCAGCGAGCAGGCTGGGGGTGCACAAGAAGTTGGGAGGGGACACAGCTGGGACAGCTGACCAAAGGGATATTTCATACCATATGATGTCATGCTCAGCATATAAAGCTGGGGGAAGAAGAAGGAAGGGGGGGGATGTTCAGAGCGATGGCATTTGTCTTCCCAAGTAACTGTTAACACGTGATGGAGCCCTGCTTTCCTGGAGATGGCTGAACACCTGCCTGCCGATGGGAAGTAGCAAATGAATCCTTTGTTTTGCTTTGTTTGCATGCAAAGCTTTTGCTTTCCCTATTAAACGGTCTTTATCTCAACTCACGAGTTTTATTCTCTTTTGCCCTTCTGATTAGCGTCCCCATCCAACCGGGGGGGAGGTGAGCGAGCGGCTGTGTGGTGCTTAGTTGCCGGCTGAGGTCAAACCATGACATCTTACAGAACATGCCCTCTCAGGCTGAAATCCAGATAACTGTGTGACAACACCTCCTGCGGAAGCAAATATTAACAAGAAGTTATCTGTAATGACTTATTCACTGATGTACTATAGACTGAAATTTCCAGGTAGTACACTGCCTTGTTAAGTCTGCCTGCTTGTTCAAATATTAATTTAGCTGCGTTGTTTTCCTGTTGTTCTGATTTCAAATTAATAAACAGCTCTAAGGACCTTTGGTTCTGTTACCAACAATTAAAAAGACAAAATACAATTAAAAATAAATAAATAAATGACAACAGGAGCTTTCCTTTTTTCCCAAATGCAACTTAAACCAAACAAAAGGCAACAAAAGAGTGTGCGTTGCAATTCCCTCTCCTGTATCTAGAAGAAAATCAGACATTGTCTAAACACCCAAATGCTTCCTAAAGAGAAGTACACAGCATGCCTAGGAAAATCATGGACAATAGCAATGCAGGCATATAGGAGAAGAAGATTTTTCCAGACAGATCTACATCTCCCAAAGCCGTGCAGCGTACAGATCCTCAATGTATCACCAACAAAGCAGGCAAAAAACCACTGGAAAAAGTCACAACCAATGTCTGTATCCCCCATAACTGAGCTATATTGACAGGGCACATCACTTGGTTCTGCATTAAATTCTGTTCCTCTCCACCACACTCCGTTTCATGGTGAAAATACCCCTTCAACCTAAGCCATGAGAGGCTGAGGGAACTGGGACACCTCTGCAGGTATTTCACACAGACCTTGACTGAGAAGTAAAAGATATTCCACATAAAAGAAGCTTTGGTCAAGAGAAGCCTAATATGCATCTCTGAGAATGGGGTGGGGCAGGGGGGGAGCCCACCTTATAAGCAAATATTCTCAACATTTTCTTGGTAAGGATCCACAGCAAGGCAGAGGCTTTCCCTGTGAGGTACTGTTGATCTGTTATTTCTATTCAAATTGTAATTTAAAAAATGGTCATATGGATTAGGCAGTGGATTGAGACACAAATATGGGCCAGATTCTTTTCTAAGCTCGTCCTCAGCCTCCCTTTAAACCTCCATCTGTTCATCCTTAATCTATTAACTGAGACAATATTCTCTTTCTCATGAAATACCATAATACTAAATGCATCAGATAGAAATGTGTCAGAAATAACTGTGTCAGACAAATAAATGGGTCAGACAAATGGCAAAACACATGCAACTGAAGCAGGAGACAGTCCCCACCGTTCAGGCATCAATCTGAGCACTGCCCCATGCAGATAGCCTCTGCATGTTTTAGATGGCTGAGCAGAGCCTAAAGGCTGTTTCTAAGTTTGTTTTTCTGTAAAAATAGTTCTGGTCCCATGCTCAGATGACACCAACATTGAACAGACAATAAAAATACAGCTGGATAGAATTAATCTGTGAAGTTGCAGTGACCCACAGTGATTAGAGTCATTAGGACAGTAAGCATATTCGACCTCTACTCTGTTCCCTATGATTTACACATCTGGGGTAAATTTTGCCCTAGGCATTTGTTTGATATAAACTTAACCAATAAGCACTGGCAAATTCTTTTCAGTAACCAAAAGACATGGACATCTCTTACAAATATGAGAAGAAGGTGGTCTGTTAGTGGAAAGCAGAGCAACAAAGCCACAAGGGAAGAAGCTTTCCTTGCAGACTAGATGTGCAACAGAAAAATTAAGATGAAAGTACAACTTTGTCTCAGTTCTTTTTTGCCGAATTAGATGAAACATTACTTAAAAAAACAAAAAAAAAATTCAGCCCGTTCTACACAAACTAAACTCCAGAGGAGAGAAGGCTGCAGTATTAAGGGAAGCAAGCACCACCACCAACGTTCATGAGCAAAACCCACAAGTCCCAATGCACCCCTACAGGACACAGGAAAAGGCTGAAGTTACTTCATAGTTAAATGCTCAATGCTGCTTACTTTCTCTACCAGAGGTAACAGAAGACAAAATAGAAAGGATTCCTCAGGCCCCTAAGTCACATGCTAGGAACTGTACTTAAATGTTCAGCATTCCTCCTGTTAAATCCATTTGTCATTAAAAGATCAAGTTCTTCCACTTCTACACTTGTGACAAAGGACACTGAAGAAAGAAAACAGACTACCTATATCTTGACCCTTGACCAGAAAGACCAGTCTTCAGGAATCCCAAGACCCCATGACCAGAGGGAAAGCTTGGAACAAGAAGACTTACCCTCAGTGGAGGGGAACTGGATTAGGGAACACTTAAAGAAACAGAACATACACAAGTCCATGGACCCAATAGGATAAACGTGAGTGCTAAGGGAGGTGGCTGATGCCATTGCAAGGGCACTCTCTACTATTTTTGAAAGGTCATGGTGATTGGGAGAGGTTCCTGAAGATGGGAAGGGAGCAAGTGTCACTTCCGTCCTCATGGTGGGCAAGAAGGAGAATCCAGGGAAGCACAGACCGGTCAGCCTCCCCTCAGTCCCTGGGAAGGTGATGGAGCAAAACCTTCTGCACAACATCTTCAAACATATTTGGGATGAGAATGCAATTGGAATTACTAAGGGTAAATCATGCCTAACCAACCTGACAGCCTTCTACAGGGAGATGACTAGCTCGGTGGGCAAAGGGAGAGCAGTGGATATTCTTTACCTTGAAGCAGTAAGGCTTTTGACACCATCTCTTACGACATCCTTATTGGCAAGCTGACAAAGTACAGGTTAGATAAGTACACAGGGAGGTGGACTTAAAACTGGATGAACGACCAAATCCAGTCAGTTGTGATCAGCAGCAGGAAGTCAGTTTGAAGGCAAGTCACTATGATGTACCCAGGGGTTGATACTGGGGCCACTCCTGTTCAACATCTGCATTAATGACCTGGATGATGGCACAAAAAGCACCCTCGGCAAGATCACAGATGACATGACAGAGGGAGGAGTGGCTCATACACCAGATGGGTGTGCTGCAATTCGGAGGGACCAGGACAGGCTGGAGAATTGGGCTGACAGGAACCTCATGAAGTTCACACTTGGAAATGCAGTTCTGCACCTGAGAAGGAATAACCCCAGGCATCAGTAGTTACTTTCCAGCTGGTTGGCCCCAGCAGCTTGTCTGGAAAGAACCTGGGGGACCTGGTGGGCACCAGGCAGAACATGAGCCAGCAACATGCTTTGGTAACACAGGCAGCCTCCTGGGCTGAATGAGGGAGAATGTTGCCAGCAGGTCAAGAGAGATGATCGTCCTCTCTGCTCAGCACTGAGGAAGCCACACCTGGAGTGCTGTGTCCTGTGCTGGGCTCCCTAGTACAGGGAAGGTACGGACTTACAGGAACAAGCCCAGTGCAAGGCCATGAAGATGATTAAGAGACTGGAGCATCTTTCATGTGATGAGAGGCTGAGGGAACTGGGACTGGAGAAGAGAGGGCTTGGGGAGGGGGCAGGGGGCAATCTTATTAATGTATATAAATATCTGATGGGAGGGAGTAAAGAAGACTGAGCTGTGCCCAGCAAAGAGACGAGAGGCAATGGGCACAAACTGAAATTCCATCTGAAGAAAAGAAAAAAAAAAAACAACAGACAAAAACCAAAAACAACTCCCCCTTGGCAACAACAACATTGCCTTGGGCAACCCGTTCCAGTTGACCCTGCCTGAGCAGGGAGATTCAACTAGATGATTTGCCCATGTCCCTTCCAACCCCAAATACTTTGTGATTTTGACATTTATTTTTAGTTATCATAATATACAAAAAAAAAAAAAAAAGGTCAGCAAGCCATGTATATTTTCATGCACTTCAGTGGAAATGAGGTATAATAGATGACTCTCCAACAAAGAACATGCTCCTACCAGTACATTTCTTCCTCTGAGATGCAGTTAAAGTAAAGATAATATCTTAAAATTGATGTCTCTAAAAAACCAAACCAAAACACTCCTTACAAAAGACATTTTAAAGGTACCCAGTGTCTAGGAGAACAGGTTGTTTTCTATAGTCTGTGGTTTAACAGCTACTTTGTTGCCCAGTAAATCTGTAACTATAATTTCCCTTCCTTGATTATGTTATTCTTAATAATAACAACAAAACCACTCTTAAGGAAAGTCCTGGTTTTCTAACGATTTAGCTGCAGCAAAGCACCACACATTCTCAGCAATGCACCATCCCATGCATACAAACTGATGACTTGCATTTGTTGTTTTATATTTGCATTTTCACAGGTTTTGTGGTGTTGGGTTTTGTTTGTTTCGGTTTTGGGTTTGGTTGGGGTTTTTTATTTTAATAGAAATTATGCTTTCTGGATCATATATGAAATGGCAGTGATCAACTGGGTTAAAAGCATTCTGGTTTCCTAGTCTCTGATTAACTATCAAGGAATGGCTGAAGCTGAGGTCAGTACTTTTTGAATGACATATATACAGAAAATGGCTTAAAAGCTTTACAGGACTCAGCAAGCTCTTTTGAGGCTTCCATTCACCTCTAAGTACTGTCAAGTCCACAGTCCAAGAATTGCACTGGATGCACCCTCCTTGCTTTCAGGTGTTAGTAATGAGAACAGGGGCAGGGGAGGAATTCACCTTACCTTTTTTAGAAGCATCATCTGCTGATGTTTTCCAAAAGCATTTTTTATGGCGTTATTTAAGTTTTCACCATGGAATATTACTGAACACATACCTACTTTTGGTGCATATGTCTATTCCTCTGTCACCTACCACAGATCAGCTTCAGGAACAAAAGGCACCAGGCATAGGACTTCTAACCAAAGTAGAGAAAGTACCAGAAAGCTTGTTCAACAGGAATGGACAGGAACCAGAGTAAAATGAGATTTTATTGGGAGGCCATGCCCACAGATACCCACAGCAAACCATCTTTCTTTTGAAGGACACATTCTGTCTCATCATAAGTTTGTACTTTCTCCAAGCATGGCTTACCTAAACAACCTCAGCTGCTGGAAGCCTTCCTGCTTTTTTATTTATTTTTCTTTTCTTTAAAGAAGTGAAAACAAAAGACATCCAAGCTACCCAGACATGCAAGACAAACTAATTCACAGCAGCACAAGCTGTATCACTTAGTCAAAGGAATGTTCTAAACACCTGTTTATGAGCAAAACCAGTCATAAAAACAGCTGTAAGCAGCAAACAGGAGCTAACAACAACAATTTCCCATCCTTTTCCAGACACATAATAACATTTAAATCACATAGCATCACAGAAGAATTGTATAGAGCTGATGGTAATTGACGTAATTACTTGCATGCATTTCTCCACTACATAGTGTTGTGCTGTAAACCCAAGCATGTTAAAAGTAAACAGAGCTTTTGAAATCCTAAAGCAATAGTAAGACAATCCCTGCTGGATCCTTTTAACCTATAGATGGAAAGAAAATTACTTCAAAATTTTAAAGCTTCAAATACATAATTTAAACCTCAGGCAGACACTGAAACAATTAAAACTTCACAAGTTCCTTTTGGTTAAATGGGTTTAGATCAGAACAGAGATGAGATACAAACAGGTAATGAATGCTTATATGATTAAAAATGAAGACAAAAAAAAATGAAACCATGAGGGAAAATATGCACAGTCATATTTTTCTCTTTCTTTCAAAAAAAGTAAAATCTTTCACCTGCAGATCTTTGATGGACCACAACAGGGAAAAAAACACATCAGTGAATCTGAATCACAGAAAACACTCTTCCCTTGAGTATACATTAGCATTAGCAAAAACATAAGAGAAGCAATGAAGAACAACATGCTGAAGGTATTCTCTCAGAGGGGACTGCTGTTCAGGAAGATTCCAAGACTCCTAATTGAAGACAGCTTTTACTAATAAATCTTTGACTGCTATGTATCTGCCACATACAGGGAACTTGTACTTCTGTGCTGGGATGGGAAGAAGAAAGTAGCTCTGCAACCAAATGCGTCTCTAGTTTAATACAGATCTGTGCATAAACTGTAACACCACATGGAAAAAAATCCAGTTCAGTTTGATCATAGTCACTCATAAATAGTTAAAAACAATGTCTGATGAAGAACTTCAGGGGGAAAAAAATACCCGTCTCACACATAAATAATAAATACATAACTCTAGATAATGAAACTCGACAGGTTAGGTAGTGAGCCACATCAGAGGATTGTTATAAACGAAGTATATTAATCATGGAAGATATGTACAGAGGGCACAGCATCCTCCATACACAAAGAAAAAAATGTTCCAAAGCTATGGCTTCTTCCATACACCTAAACTTTCAAACAAACAATGCTCAAAAGATTTCTTTTTGACTCTCCATTTGAGAATTTTTTTGATTCAAAATAAAATAAATAAGTGGCAGTGGGGAAAATCCTAATGGCCAAAAGTGTAATAGGAAATCCCTAAAAAACCCCAACTTCCCTCTCCCCCGCAACACATTCCAATTTGGCACAACGTTTACCAATACTCCAGACAAGTGTGAAAGATGCAGTAGCTATTTCCAGAGCCGTGACTGTTGACAGAAGGTGTCTCACAGGTACTTTTTAACGATTAAGACAATTGGGTATTTTATTGCTCTACATAGCTCAATCTGAGCTGTTTAATGGATCTTATTACCTTTTAGTGATTAATCCTTCATCCTGGTTCTCTATGTTAGCAATTTATTGGGATGGCACACAGGCTGAGATAACTTTGGTATGTCAGATGGTATTTCAACAGCTAATCGAATAACATGTTCTCCGTACATTTGTAAAACAGCCTTTCTATTAAGCATGAACAGAGGAAACCCAAGTGATGTCGAAGCTGCACTAATGGGACACTAATTTTTTTCTCCTCAAGCACAGCACCTGGTCTTCAGAAAGAGGGGAACGAGGCCACATGCCTCTAAAAACCTTTGCAGGTTCTGGTCCCATGTTATATGCAAACAGCTACAGATATAACTCCAAGAAATCATGAAAGGCCATAAATCAGTGGAGTATAATGAGGGATTAAGGGCTGGGTGGGGGGACATACAGAATCGACATGCTTAAATGCTTACCTTCACTTAGCTGTCATACTGTCCCTGGATCAACTGAGCACACATTGCAAGATAAGCTAATTGGAAATGTGGAAATATTGGGTGTTTACTTAAACTATGTCTTCCCCCAAAACAAGTTGGAACAGCACACTTTCCTATGCAGGAGGATCCTAACAACGTGCATGGGTTTCCCCAGATTGAAAAAATGTTTCTCTTCCAAGATAACCTCATGACCTACCTCCTAAAGACACTTTTAAAGTACTTTTAACTCTATAGTGTAAGGATAGCTCATGTTTTCCGTTTAGTATTCGATCTAATATATACTTCAGACCTCTTATAATGTGATGTAACTTAGTCAAAATCAGGTTTTTCTACTCAGCTCTGGAGCAGGTGAATCCCAAAATTCAAACCCAACTTTTTCATGTGCCTTGGTCTTAACTTCTCATGACAGCTATTACAGTAGTGAAATAAGCTAATCTCCACGCATTACAGTCTTGGTTATCAAGTGGATACTTACAGTGTAGAAGCTCTGTTTATTTTAACCCAGAGTTAGTTTGCATACGCATTGCACCTTCTGTTCAAGAATACTAGACAGACACATCAACTCCTCCAAACATCTGTTATTCTACAGCCAGGAAAAGTAAGAAGAAGATGGATTAACTTTCTAAGGCAGACTATCTAATGCTTTGTCAAGTTTTTCATGACTTGGTTTTAAGGGGTTTGTCCGACACGTTCCTGATTTTCAGCAGTGCCAAGCACCCCATTACTTCACGGAAGTCCAGGTCTTTAGCGACTCTCAAAGCTTAGCGTGCAAGACTTACAATTGTGACATTCAAAATCAGAGGTCAATTTTTACCATTTTTAAATCAAATTATTTGTCCAGACTCCCTCACAGCAAGTGACAAGCAGAGTAAAATAAAATTGAGAAGCTATGGCTCACATTTACATACTCTGTTAGCAGTAATTCTATGAACTAGAACTACATAATGTAAGAACAATACACTAGAACTAAGTACTACTTTTAAGTTTTCTTGAAGCTTTCAAAAAAAGCTTTGGGTAGTGAGGCAGATATTTTGCAGACAGCATCTTTGGCCACCAGAAGATCTCCCATACATCCAACGATACGATCTTATGCTGTGACACTGACATAAGAGAAATGGGCAAGAGCGCAAGAAGCAGAACTATGCAGGGTCTCTACAATTACAGTACACTACTGCAGGAAAGCAAGTTGCCAAACCAGTATAGTTTGAAAAAGCCCAGCATAGGAAGTGGACCTACCCTGCATAAGCGTGCTGCTGTCTTCTGTTATTAAGCAGAGACTCAGTAGGCCTCAGGCCAAATCATAAAAACGTGACCAACAGCGTCTACAATGCTCTCTCATGTAAAAGCATTACACAAGTTCGGGAAATACTAGCTCAAAATTTCTAGGCTACACATACTTAGATATTCATAATTTTAAACTTTTTCTAGAATTTCATGATACAGATGAAACAGTAACGCCATCAGAAAAATCAGTGAGACTATAAGTAAAACTATAGCAGACACAGATACCCTGTTCTTCTACCACTAGCTATGCCTGAATACACACACGCGCACGCCAAGATGTGCTCCATTTAGACTGCAAATGGACTGATTGAAGCACAAACCTTTAATTTCATGTTTTTTCCTCCAAAGTAATCCAAAATATCATGAAGATAATCTCAAATCCCTAAGCTTTTTCTACTTTGGTGTTACAAAGTTTTCTTCAGTAAAGTAACTAACTCTTTTAAAGTTCCTATTTTACATTGGCCAGCTGCAGGCCAGATGTTGGCTAACAAAGCAATACCCCTTCCCTTCTGCATGACAAACACAACTTGACTGAATCCCTGAGCCTACAGAAGCTCTTGAACCCTTTCTCAACAAGATCAATGCATGATACTCTTCTGTGCTGTTAAGAAGCCCATGTTGGTATTATACATCTCACACAAGCAACCAAAACACTAGTGTCTAGGAGGGAAATGTCCCTAGTGTCTCTCCAGTGACAGGATGATCCTTGGCATCACCTGCCTTTTCAATAAGAAGTTACATTGCTGTAAAGGTCCAGCAAAAAAAAAAAAAAAAAAAAA
>NW_009188166.1:0-6623 GCF_000690835.1 Fulmarus glacialis
GGTGCGCGGGGCTGGGCTGGGGGGGTGACTGGAAGGAAAGCCCACGCCGAGCTCACCCCCCCGGCCCTGAGCCCACCCAAGACAGCTCTGGCTGAATGCTTCGGTCCCACTTCTCCAAAGCCCTCAGAAGAGGCGGGGGGTGCAAAACACTCACAAAGCTCTGCCGCCAAAACACCCTCCAGGAGAAGCCCCCGGGCCAAATCCCACTTCACCAGTCAGCTCTGGGGATGCCTCTCCTCCACCAGACGCAGTGGGAGCTCCTCACGCAAGCCCCAAAGTACAATTTGCCTTTAAAACCCCAGGAACACACGCTGCCTGTGCACCCCCCCTTCCCGCAGCTATTGCTGACAACCCCTACCAGCGCCGGGGATATTTTTAACACTGCTTAGTGAAGACAAGCCTGTAGCTGCGAGATCTTTGCAGATGCCTCTAAAAGCCTCATGAAAGATGACGAGTCTCACCAAAAACGGGGCCGACGAGCCTGGCCACGCGCCGCTCTGCCTCCCTACCCCTGCTCCTGCCTTTCATTTAAACAGGTTATTAATGGCTCCGCTTGCCAAACCGCACTCCCGCAACACCTAATTCTGCCCAACAGCAGCTCTGGTCGAGCAGGTGTGTGCTTGTAGGGCAAAGACACCCCAAAACACAACAGCCCAAAGAATCCCACAGCCGCTCCGCAGCAGCCGGGAGCATCTTCACCTCGGACGCTTCATCATGGGCAGCAAAGGGCTTTGCAGCATTCGTAGCCCCAGCGTTTGGCTCCCAGGACGGGGCTGAGGACACTTTGCTAAGCAAGGAGCTCCTCACCCTCGGCTCAGAGAGGTTCCTCCACCCTGGAGATGGGTCCCCGGAGCATCCTTCGGAAAACCTCACTCCCCGGGAGCTGCAGAGGCAGCCTGGGCATCCTTAGGGTGGTGTGAGCAATTTATACCTCTCTACTGCATTTAACCTGGCTCCTGTTTAAATTTAACACCTTTTCATCTCTCTGGCAGGGAAAAGGAACCATAAATTAGATGAAAATGATGGCAACACCCAGGACTGAGCTACCTGGCGTACCTAACGCAATCTCTGCAGAGTTGTCCCCGAGCTGAACGCTCCGAGGGGTTGCGCTCATAACTTAAACCTCACTGAATGTTACACTCCTCTGTTTTCCCCCAAAGAATAATTGATGAGAAGGGGATGGTAAGTAAAAATATAAACAGTTTATCTCCCAATGACCCTGTCAGGGGGTGAGCATATAAACCCTCTCACCAACTGCTGGACAAATGGCAACTCTATTAAGGTCTGTGGGGTTTTTTGGGGCAATTTGATTCAGATGTGCCAACCAGCTCTAACAGAAGTAGAGGATATGGAGAGGGGGAGAGATGATTAAGGAAGGTATACGCTGCACAGCGACTGTACTATAGCTGGCTAAAGAGGCTGCTCTTAGGGTTTTTCGTATTTGCCCAGTTTAACTTCTTATCAGAAAGCGGTCTGAAGTCCCTCGTGCCAAGGATCACCAGCCGAGGGACTCTTCTTTCTCCTCCCCTCATTCTCCCCAGGGATTGGGATGACCTGAGGCAGGTGATGGTGCATGGGTCCGGTAGGAAGGCTTTGGCTCTGGAGGGTCCTTGGGGTGCACGGGCAGCCGCAGGACAGAGCCACCCTGCAGCCCAGAGCAGGCCCCGGCTGCCACAGGACCCCTCCCAGGTAATTAGCAGAAGGCAGGTAATGCAATTAGATTTCAAAATCTACGAAGTCAAGGAGGTAACAGAGTAACCAACAACAACAAAAAGCCCAGAGCCAGTGACGTTACACAGCAATTGCAATACAAGGCACTTACAGTCAGCTTGCACTAATAGAGCCCCTAGTATTACATTAGCAAAAGAAAATGCAATTAGCAGTCCCAGCTCCCGGAAAATACAAGGCAGAGATTCATAAGACAGGCTGCGTTGACCTGCACACAAGAACTCATCCCAGAGGCTTGGATACAGCACTGACATGCTTTTGCCTTCATCTTTTCTACCTTCCAGCCATTTAATATCATAGCAACAATCCTTGAGAAAGACCCTTGCGGCTCCTGTACGCCTGACAGCGCTGGAGTTACTCATACGCACGACTCACACTTTGAGTGTGAACACGTGTGCACGCACACGCAAGCACACGGTTTTCAAGGCTGGATGTTGGCAACAGAGGTGCTGCATGTGGGCTCTGCAGCCCACCACAATAATTTCAGCCCAGCAATTGTAAAAGACTCTGAAGGATGGAGCACTCTCCAAGCCTTCCAGCTTGGTAACAAGATGTTAAAAATGAGCAAAAGGGAAAAAAAAAAAAACAACCGCAGAAAAACTCACATCAACATCGCTGGCTCCGGGGAATGCCACTTGTAAGTAATGAAAACGTGCTGCCCGGATGGCGTTGAACCAATCCACTATTTCCTAATAACGAGAAAGAAAAGCATAGTGAGTAACACAGTCTGCACATCAAATAATGTGATCCTGCTGCGTTTCATCTCTCCCATCGCTTTGTCCCACGTGACAGAGTGCAGTTTAGGCGGCAGTCCTAAAAAAAAAAATAAAATACAGACATAAAAGAGGGCAGCGAAGGGGTGAAGGACGGGGAATACCCAGCCGCCGTCCCAGGCTTCAAGATGTGCACGGGGCTCTGCAGACCCCAGTGAGCACCCAGGGGCTTTCCTCAGAGGGAAGGATTTAAGCACGTCTCTGAACTGACGAAACCAGCATCGAATCAGCATTTGAGATATCGAGCCCAGCGTTGACTTTGACCCTAGAAACACTGCTCGGCTCGTGCTGGCTGGGTGCAAAGCCAGCCCGGCACCTCCGCAGCCTGCCCAGCACCACCCCTGCCCGCCCGGTCCCCCCGGCAGCCGCAAGCTGGCCGTGGGCAGGACATGCGAGGAACGCCTGAATCCCACCCAAATTTTAAGGCCTTAGCAACATATTTCAGCGTTTTGCTAAAAGCGTGGCCAAATATCTGTTTATCTTTGTACTCCAGTGTAGCAGTCGTATCCGCGAGTCCTCTAGGGACAAGCACAGTGATACTGAAGTCCCAGCTCAATTCCCAGATACTCCGGCACTTCCACCTTTCCTTGGCAGAAATCTCTCTGGGTTTTTTTTTTTTCCCCCCTCTGAAATAGTTGGTTTATAACTTACTTGGTTTTAAACTCATCTATTCATTTGTCTCTGCTGAGACCGGCAGAGCCTGTGCTGCACTGGATGCCTTTTTGAAGGTTTCACTGAGAAACGCCACATTAATTGGAAGTGATCCGCACAGGAGCTCTCAGATAACTGCCTTGTGGTCTGAAGGTGTGGGCAAAGGAGAGGCGCGTCGGAAGGGAGGCGTAACCGCTGCCCACACCGGGATGCTGGGCTGAGCTGCGGGGAGGCGGATGCTGAACTATCCGGCTGTCATTAACGCACGTGAAGCCTCGCACATCAGGGGCAGGTTCAATGAGCCAGACTTGATCCTAAAATAAACACTGTCAAGCTTTCAGGTGAGGTTGCTGCAGTGTAGGAAAGACCGTATCAAAGTAGAAGTCGGCCTTCGGTAATATTTACACTTTTTTATGCTTTAAAAACTGATTGGGGGGAAAAAAAAAAAAATGGCTCTTTTGTGTAATTTTGGAGATCTCAGTTTTAACGAGTCGAATTTGAGGTATCTCAAAAATGGTCTAATGGGGCAAATAGCCACCCTCTAGAAGTCCAAACGCTTTGCTTCGGCTTGTTAATCTACTTCAAGTTGAAAGGAAAAAAAAAAAAAACAAACACATAATAGGACATACACAAACAATGTTTTGGAAAACTCTGACCTACTTGTCTGAGGTTTTACTTACTTATCACTTGCTTTCCTACCCTAAGCAGCTAAGCAGACCCCAGATAGCAGCACAAAGAGGATCAGTGAGACGAACTGGCTCCTGAAGTTAATGACGACCAAACCAGGACCAAACCATTACCAGGAGGTAATGAAAAATAAGCCATAGTGTTAAAATGCTGATATTTCATACAGTCACCAACTGGATGGCTATAGAGAGAGAGAGATAGAGACACAGAGAGATAGGCAGGTCTCCTCCTCGATCGTGATGCGAGACAGGGTTTCACCCTGCAGAAAAGCAGAGGCTGAAACCCTCACTGGCTTCCAACAGTCGATCGCTTCTCGGAGTATTGATCGTCCATCGCTGGAGGAAGGGGCACCACCACCTTTCTTTATACAAACCTGTACCTGCGTATGCAAAGTCAGAAGGCTCCGTTGCTAATAATTTTCTGTGTGTATAATTATGAACAACGCCACAGAGAGAGTGAGGAGATTATATCTGATGTATTAAAACAACATTAAACTGCTCAGTGTTTTCAGATGGGAAGGTATCATCTCATTAGCTCGTTAGCAGAGATTCCTTTCACTGATTTATGTCTCAGAGCCAGCAGAGAAAATGAACTACTCCCTGCACCTTTGCAAGCGGCTTTTCTGGGCGCTCAACTCCCTCCCGGTCTGCTTGCAGTGCCGCCGCAGACTCCCCCTCCGCACACCACCTTGGTGTCCCTCCAGTCTCCATCCTGCACCAGAGCCACCCATATTGCCGTGGCAGTCTCAGACCCCAGGTAAAAATGCAACTTCTTCTCACTGTACCTCCTGCTCATCAATCCCTGGGGCTCAAGGAACGAGCCCCTCCGCTACAACTCCCACTGCTGCTGATCGACCCCCTCATGCCACTTCTTCCATCCTGAGAGCTCCTGGTGTGGCTCAGAGGAAAGGAGAAGCACTGGGGAAGAGCGCTTTGCTACTTTGTCCGGAGAACATCCAAAGATCTTGGTTTGCACCCTACAGGGCGGCCTTTCCTGGAGATTCAGCCCCGCTCTGAGCATCCTAAGGGCGATGGGAACACCAGGGATGGCGGCAGCGCACCGCAGCTTTCCGAGCTGCTCCTGCTGTGGCTTCCAGGAGAAGTCCTGCAGAGGGAGCTTCAGCCCCAGACAGGCGCTCAGGGCGGTGGGAAATCCACTCCTGCAGCTTTCCTGCCTCCCACGCCCAGATGGGAGATTTGCGGGTGGGTAAAGGCTGGCTCCAGCCTTGTGCCCACGGGAGGGACGGCCTCGGCAAGAAGCACCAGTTCAGGTGCCCCCAGGGCACGGGGCAGTCTGCGCGGAGGAGTCACCCCACGCCGAGGATCGGTCTCGAGCTCCAAGGGGTGCCTCAGCTTCACCCCGGCTGGCTCAGTATGTCTGCTGGTGGGTGAGTGCTAACAAGAGACCCAAAGAACATCCTTTAAAGCGGTCACAGCCCAACGCACATCGTGCCCTATCCCTCCAGGTGCCCGCTGTTATTAGACACCCACATCACAAAAGCACCCAGATATGCCCATTTTGAGCAGGGTGCTGGGGCTGGTTTCAGTCTCCTGTTTGCCGTCAGGACACACGGAGGAGCTGATGAAGCCACCGGGCTGAGGTCACACAGGAACTATGTCTGCAGCCAAGTCGCACGACGCTGTCCCACCCCGTGAAGCTCCGGGGGGGCAGCACGGCGACCTGCTCCGTCTTTTCTCCCTTTGGGTGCCCTACTCCAGGAAATGCCGCGGAGGCTGCAGGGCTCTCCCAGCTATTTGAGGGGTTGAATAAGCACAGGCGGGATTATCAGATGAGCCCAATTTCTTCTGGGGTACTGCAGCAGAAGAGCCAAGTGGAGAACAGCATGAGATGCTCTGGATTAACGCCAAGCTCCTCAGCAGAGAAAAAAAAAAACAAATCCTGCCCTGGTGGGAGGTCAGCCAGATCGGTGACAGGATTAGGCCGGGAGGGATCAAACCCCAGAAATAGGAGACAGAAGCCTGAATCGGGCTCGAGCGCTTCGGATCGGGGAGAGGCAGCACCTCTGGGGTACGAGGGGACACCCTGGGGCTGCTGGGGGAGTACGGGAGGGAGCGAAGGGCAGCGGGGGACCGCAGGCAAGTCCCGGGGCTGCCTCCGGTCCCAAAGGGTGGTAGCTTACCCCAGGGGCTGTCATCTTCTTGCAGCCCTCGCTCAACCGAAGGGGCGGACCAATTTCAGGGAAGTCAAAAGAAATTCAACCTGGGCGTTATCAGATGGCATCAGAGCGCGCCCTGCCAAACCACCGACATGAATGCAGGAGCAACCGCATGAGACCTGCGAGACTGCTCCTTCCACGAGGCCCCAGCAGAAAGCTCAACATTTTAAATGCCAAAACCAAGTAACAGTAAAACCCTGGCTCCGTTCCTCGCAGCTGGGCTGAATGGACCACCAAAGCCCAGCAAACCACAGACATGGGCACGACGGTGGGACGCAGCATTCACAGGAAAGAGCTTCTTCCTCTTATTTCAGTTTAAATTGCAGCCAGGGAGGTACCTGAGAGTGACCTGAGCTATACTTTGCTGTGCTAAAGCAGCACCTGCTGACAAGCGGTGCCTACTCCGCGCCATGGGACTTGCATATCCCAGCAGAGCGGATGGAGGGGAGGGTAAATTCGGGAGCGACCTTGCCGGAGCAGCTCCCCGGGACCCTCAAACTGCATGGAGCGAGACCCCGGGGTGCTGCAGGGTGTGAGAGGCCGGGTGGGCTGACCATCTACCATCTAGCAGAACCACCCAGGGAGGGGATTCTGCCCCTCTGCTCTGC
>NW_009188167.1:0-21187 GCF_000690835.1 Fulmarus glacialis
TATATCATATATTATACATCATATATTATAAAAAATACCTGCGAAAATTCCAGTTTATCCTAAACTAGATGGACTGGAATATATTGTTTTGTGGTACGTGGGTTGGTGTCTCTTAAAATGGATGCAGTCAGGAAATGCACAACTGTGTGAACATGAAAAGTGTCTACACCCTTTCTGGATTAATGTTTCAATAGCTCTGAACAGATGTAATTTGGACTCACTACTTTGGCTGAATGAAGTTTTGTCCACCCTTTTTTTTTTTACTGCCACTCTTTTTCGCTACATGTTATCTCTTTAAAGTTCTTGGTTACAATGGCTGAAAAAAAATAACCCTATATGTGAACAGATTGGTGAGTGTAAAGTGCACATTATGCAAAAAGATAGTGGGTGTGTTGTTGGTGTGGCTGTCTCTCTCTGCCTGCTTGAGATAATTAGTCATGCTGAAAAACTGGTACAGTTCTGTATGATTGCTATGCATGCAATCAAACTAATGCCAGAAACTGGGATAGATGAATATGCTGTGGAAGATATTTGAATTGAGTAGGAAAACCAAGGGGGAATTATCTCCAAAATAATGGTTTCTAATATCCATGATAATGTGGCAGTATTATCTAAGTAGGAAAGAAGACCATATGTTACCATTGCTTGATTGACATTTAAAACAGGAAGAGTATCTTGTGTTTCTGGAACAAGGTGGTTGTAAACTAGTCATGAAGTGGGTAGTGCTGGGTGGTGACTCTTACATGTTAATGAAAAGCCTTTGTAATATCTTTTATGATTAACATATTAAATATTGTATCCCACTAATATTCTTTTCCATTTTTTTTAAAATGTCATTGTTTGGTGGAAATGAGAACAGAGAACTATGCAAAGCACAAGCTTTGTGCTCCATCATCTGAGTGTCCAATTACTGGCCTCAGGGTGCCTGTATCTTACCTACCCACAGATTCTGTTTTGCCTTATTCGGTATGGTTTTAGACCACACGAGGAAAAAGCCCAGCCTAGTTAGATTATCCACATTAGCCAGAAGATATTATGTTATATGTGGTAACATCGTAGTATCTGTAGAGGACTGGAGGATAAAGACTGGTGCTGAAGGTATCCACCAGCTAAATTCCATGTCTTCCTTGGCCTGAGGGATTTTGAATCTACACCTCTCCCTTTTTCAAGAATAGTTTAACCACCAGGCTGTATGTTTTTCTGCTGGGGACATTCACCTGGGAAGGCTGTGGCTATTCTATGTAACATTATTTTCTTTCTGCCAGAAACATTCATAAGAAAAATACCTGCTAAATCTGCATCTCCCACTACCTCAGCACACCATGCCTTGAAACACTCTGCTGAGATGCCTTGAAAAAGTCTCATTTTTGAAAGACAGTAATAAGGGACTATGTTCTGAAAGACAAACTTTCAGCCTGAGGCTCCTGAGAACGAAGAAACATCTCAAACACCTCCACCACTCTTGCACACAGTTCTAGATTTAAGGCACACAAGGCTTTTCAGTGATTACAGTTGAAAGGTGCTAACTTGTATTCCCACGCTTTGTGTTCTGAGTATTTCATATTCCATTCTAAACTACCTGATTTTCCACTTACTCTATGAAAATTTGAAAGTCCACATTTTTCCTTCAGCTTTTGAATGTTAAGAGTGCCAGAAGCAAAGGGCTCAACTAGTATTGTAAACAAATGTTTTAAACGGAGTCTAAGTACTTAAAAGTACCTAAAGGAGTGTGCAGATCCATCAAATGAAACTTTATTTTTATTAACTCAGTGGGAATAATGCACAAGTTATCACACGTCAACTAAGTCACAGTATCTGACTGTGGGCATCCTTTTAGCCTGTGGCAAACACAGGATAATACAATTTCACTGAACTTTCTCTTATTTTATATCTTAAAAACATCTATGCAGACAGATAGAGCAAGTCAGCCATAACTTGATTGCAGACTTGAGTCCATGGAAGTTGGTGAACTGCAGCTTTGACCAATTTAAACTCAAGAGAAAGGCTGCCATAATAGTTCTAACAAACAAGAAAAGTGAGCTCTTATTTAGGAAAAAAATCATAATGCTGAGTTCAGTGTGAAAGAGATGAAATGATGGAAAAAAAAAAAAAAGGTTTAATTTATGTTCTAATAGCTGCAGCTGGTTGTTTATGCCTTAGGTTTGTAATTTTTTTTGTATCCCCTCCTCATATGTAGGACTTAGCTTGTTAGTAGAGAATTTCCCATTTTGTTGCCTCTAGCCCTTATCACTCTGAACTTTTCAATAGCATTTGGAGCTGATTTTATCCTCCTGTGCAATTGCTACCGATTTAGTTTTGATTTTTCTTTCAGACTTTCTTTAAAGGGAATTATTGCTAAAAGTATCTGGTGGGAATATCTGAAGGACTTGCTTCAGGTAAAGAAAGCAATTTGAGGTGACTTAATTGGTCAAAATACAAAATCCCTAGTACACTATAAAGTCTCGTGCTGGATGTGGCTGGAGAAGGTTTTCATTATTTGCAGATAAACAGAAACAGATGTCTGCTATAAGCTGTGGCTGTTTTAAAGACTTCTCAAATGGAAAAAGAAAAAAAAAAGATTAAGAGCTGACAAAATGGTGCAAAACATTTTTACTGCTGTTGACTTTATTGATCGCTATTAATAGCAATGCTGCTGTGCAAATTAAAGGAATACTGTTGACCTCAAAACCTCAGACATGTAATGAAAGGTTTCAGTGGCTAGAGGAGATGAAATGAACCCTCTAAATTACAAGGTGAGCTGAAATATGTTAGAAAAGACTAACATTGCTTCACTGTCTCAGGGAATGCAACGTGTTCCACTCTGGAAAGATTTACTTATGGACATAGAAAGAAGTCTCAAGCAAAGAATGCTTATTTTTTTACTGGAAAGAACGGCTGAGAGAGTATCTCAGTGTGGGGAGGGATGTACCATGTGTACTCCATCTCTTTTAAAGTTACTTGAGTAGTATTGCTTTGATGGTCTAGCATGAACACCAATACACAGTAATGCTAACTATGTGTTTGTTATAACACTATTTGGGAATGGATAACAAGCTCATCATAAAGACAAAATCTTGAGAAATGTTTTGGGGTTTTTTAAATAAATGGGAATGACAGGTACGGAGGGAAAGTGCCTCAAGTTGCTAGGATCTTGGCCTAAGACCTGGGAGACACAGGCTTTATTTCCTGCTTTCTTGAAAGCTCTTAGTAAAACTCTGCTTTCCCCATGCTTCTTCCCTGTATATAAATTAGTTGCAAAGTCAAGTACAGTAACGAACACAAGCAGAACACATGTCTGGAAATTATGGAAAAAAATTCTATTACTACTTAAAATATAAAAAAATAAAAATATAGCTAGTACCTCTAGCCTGACATCTACAGCTACTACTTTTATAAGTTTTCGAGAAATGAAAGCAACTCTCCTAAGTAGGAGTCATCTTGATCATCACTCTCCTGATTTGATTATGACGAAGGGAACATAGAGTACACTGAAAAAGCAACGGTTATGATAACATAGAGTGCACAAGAAGGAACTGAATGAACAAAAGAGTGAATTTTGGGCAATTGCAAGGACTGACTCATTTTCCAAAAATACGTGCATGCTATGTGATAAAACCCAATAGATAAATCACCGACTAGAATGACTGTAAACAAAACGCTGCTTTCACTGTTTCATGTGTAAAACTTTTCAGATAACAGAAATCAGATACTTATGTATATTGCTCTATTGAAAGTTAAAACCAACAATTAATTACTGGACTGACATCCTGCCATACTTCATAAGTAAATAAAAGAAAATAACAGTGTAGCACACAAACATTAAGTACAGCTGTGAGGTTTTTGTTTTGTTTTGTTTTGCACCTGTCTCCCTTTCTCCATTTCCATCACATTATCTATAATCTTACCAGGACAACTGTACTTCATTTCTCCATTACTGAATTTATACTTTGAACTTATAGTGCTGCAGATGGTGGTACTATTGATCAAAGGATTGCTGAAGCCTGAAATGGTATCTAGAAAAAAAAGAGGTTTGCTTTAAGTGTAGACATGAAAGCACAGAGAAGAATAACGCACATTCATATCAAGCAGTATCATCCAAGCTTAAGAATATGTTTGTTGTTGAACACTGGTGACCAACTGGTGAATCGTTTGGGGGGAATTAAGAAAACAATAAAAGAAATCCCATACTTGGAATATTTGCAATATTATGGTTTGAGGTTACTGATGTACTGACGGAACTCAAAGTCTGAAAACTCTGTTTTATGTACGTCAGAATCAGGTTCCAGTCACGGTGTTTTCTTAATAAAGCCTTTTCTCTCATTTGCGGTAATTAATGAGAAAAAAAGATAGTGGTTTTTTGCTTTTATATTGCAGTGGTGCTTAATTGTTACCCTTAAAACTTACATGGTATATTCTCTTTGATTCTTATTTTAACTTTTTTAGCTTCTGATACTTGAACTAAGCACTATAAATTAAAAGAGAATTGTGATGGACTTATTAAGAAATATCCTTATATTGTGTTTACCTCCTATAATGAAATGACTGGCTTGATAGATGAGGGGAGAGCAATGGATATTGTCTATCTTGACTTCAGTAAGGCTTTCAACACTGTCTTCCATAAGATCCTGATAGAGGAGCTGATGAAGTATGGGCTGGATGAGCATTCAGTTATGTGGATTGAAAACTGGCTGAATGATCAGGTCCAGAGGGTGGTGATCAGTATTACAGTGTCTCGCTGGAGGCCAGTAGCTAGCGGTGTACCCCAGGGACAATACTGGGTTCAGTCCTGTTTAGCACTTCTTTAATGATCTGAATGATGGGGCAGAGTGTGCTGTCAGCAAGTCCGCAAATGACACAAAACTGGGCAGAGTGGCTGATATACCAGAAGGTTGTGCTGCCATTCAGAAGGACCTTGGCAGGCTGGAGAAAAGGGCTGAAAGGAAACTCATGAAGTTCAACAAGGAGAAGTGCAAAGTCCTGCACCTGGGGAGGAACAACACCATGCACCAGCAGATGCTGGGGGCCACCCAGCCAGAAAGCAGCTTTGTAGAAAATGGACCTGGGGGTCATGGTGGACACCAAGTTGAACATGAGCCAGGAATGTACCCTTCCAGCAAAAAAGGCATTGTCAGCAAGGCAAGGCATTGTCAGCAGGTCCAAGGAGGTGATCCTTCTCCTTTATTCAGTACTGATGAGGACACACCTGGAGTACTGTGTCCAGTTCTGGGCTCCCCAGTACAATAGAGACAGGGACATACTAGAAAGAGTCCTGTGAAAAGCCACTAAGATGATTAGGGGAGTGGAGCATCCCTCTTTTGAGGAAAGGCTGAGAGCTAGGACTGTCCAGCCTGGAGAAAAGAACACACAGGGAGATCTCATCAATGTGTACAAATACCTGACGGGAGGATGTAAAGGAGACTCTGTAAAGAGCCAAGCTCTTTTCAGTGGTGCCTACTGACAGGACAAGAGGCAATGGGCACAAACTGAAACACACGAGGTTCCCTCTGAACATCAGGAAACACTTTTTTACCATGAGGGTGATGGAGCACTGGCACAGGCTGCCCACAGTGGTTGTGGAATCTCCCTCCTTGGAGATATTCAAATGCCTGGGTGACTGGTTCTAAGTGGCCCTGCTTGAGCAGGGGGGCTGGGGTCTCTTCCAACCTCAACCATTTTGTGATTGTGTGGTTCTGGTCTGATAGATATAAGATTTTGAACTGGGGTTCAAGAGTACCACCTTTTACTGTTAGATCTTCAACTAGCCTATTATATCACTCTCAAGAAGGCAACTGGAATATTCATGTTTCTTTTCCCACTTCTTTTCTATATTAGATTTTCAAGCCAAGACTGTCTGTTTGTGGATTGCCCAGGTTAATACCTAATCAATGTTTTTACTAATTATTGCAAGTAACATGGTTACAAAAAACTAGTGACTAAAAGCCAGTGTGGAAATTTGAGTAGGCAGAATATGATTGCCTGTCCTGTCTCACAGTTCTTTGTGCCTCAGAACTGGCCAACCTATGAATTATTTTCCTTACAAGAAAAGTGACACAAATGGAAATGATAAATCACTCTAATAATCAAAGTGTAATAAAACTGTGAGATGGGGAAACTGCTAACTGCCTGTTGATGTAATACTTGGCACTGACTAGGGCTACTGAGTGTCTTCATTTCATGGAAAGTCAATTTGTAAATATACTAGAGAAAAATAAATAGGACTCTTAAAATCTCTTTATTTTTCAACAGAGATGCACCTTTCCCCTTTTCTTATTTTCTGCTCTTATGTGAACAAAACCTCACAATTGTCTTAAAGCCAATTACCCATACTATCAGGTCTCACATCTCACTTATACTCCATACTTGGAGTGTGCTTGAATTCTGCTCTCTTTCAACAACTTGTATGTGCCTGCTCATGTTAGCACAGTGTGAATATATAGTAGAACAATATATATATAAGCATGACATTAGATTGTCTTGATTAAAACATACAAAGGGAAACGGTTGCTGATGTTTTCTTGTATTACCTTTACAAGAAAATTCAAGCATTTAGCATAAGATAAAACTAAGTCTTTTATCCTGAATATCCTGATGGATTTTATTAAGTAACAGACTTGAGATGTTACATTCTACTGGATTAGTTTGGTACTAACACATATATTTCTGTGTATCTAGATGTTTTCTCTTGGAATATGAGACTGCTGCTTTGATCTCTTGTTTTTTCTTTGTTCTCCAGTATCTGTATCTCCAGTCCTCTGAAGGACTTGCTGTCATAGCTCTTACTTCCATGCTCTGCCCTTCTGTGCCATGAACTGGGTTACCCATACCCCAGTCATCAGGAAGGGGATTCTGCAAGTGTTTGATTATGTGCCCTTTCGAAAAGGATATCTGTGCCTCCTCACCTGAGAAGGAGAAATACAAATGTGCTTGTCTAGAAGTGTTTAGATCATCTTTGCATAAATATTCCCCATGAATATGGGCAATACTGGAATTGGTAATACTATCTTTCATCTAAAGGAAAAGTCAGCCAGACATGGAACGTGTTCATGCGCTTGTAATTGCATTCGTTTTCATGAATGTACGTGTGTGAAATATGATCATATTCATGAAAACATGTTGAGCTTTCTGATTGATAAATTAAAAACTGCAGTCATCTTTCAAACTCCATATATATGCATTGGTAACTCTACTAGCTTGTTACCAGTCAGAGTTCATTACAGAATGAAAAGCTGGAGTGTTTCACTGAGGTGACCCACTGAGCACAGTGGGTCCCAAATTCATGCTGGAATTTAATAAAAATAGTTTAATTCTGGACTTTAGAAAAAGGGCAGAAGCTGGACCACTTAAAATAAGTGCTGTGTCGCTGTAATAAGAGTTTGAAGTCCTCTACTGACAGGAACAATGACAGTATTCAAAACCTATTCATATCCCTGTCTCCTCATAGAGCAGCCATCATATACATCTGTCACTTTTCCAAAAATGTCCAGGCTGGGCGGAGACCGCAAACACATTTACTGGTGTCATTCAGCTCCACCGCCAGCCCTCATTTTCTTTTTTCCTCACTAGCCTGACACTTAAAAAGGAGATAAACAATGATTTTTTTCCTTGCAGTATTTTCTGGTGAAACATTTATTTTGGTGATGTTAGTTACAAGTTACTTTTAACTGTAGCATCTAGCATAATTAAATGAAAGATACTTGCCGTGGGTAATTATTTATTCTTCTGTGCTAGTAAGCTTGCCAAACTTGGTAGTGACTGTGGAGAGAGAGAGACACTAGAATGGATAACAAAATGTTGTATTGTGCATAATTTTACAATTTGTGCTACCCCACTTGGCAATCATAAACATAGAACGTGGAAATAAACAATTTGGTTGTTGATCTGGATTTTGACCATATTATAGACTTTGTTTAAGAAAGTGAACGTTTGTGCTTTTTAAATTAGAAAACACATATGCTAAACAAAAATACCAGTCTGTGGCCGCACTTTTCAGAAGCTTACACTTTAATGAAAATTTGATTGTGAGCTTCCCTATTTTGATCTATGAGAATCTCAATTAATTTATCTAATTAACATTGTTAATTAAATCTGCCCTAAAATATCAAAATCAGACATTTTAAATTCATACCCATTGACAAACAGCGTACTCACTTTTTAACTTAATGCATCCAAGTTTTCTTTTGATTCTTTATTTCTTCCTTTGGACTGGAGGTTTTTTTCATTAACAACCAGCTTGCAAAAGACCCTCAGTTTTTGCCCGCCAGTAAGCATTTTATTTTAATATTGTAGTAATGTTCAGTAATTCACTTGATATCTAAACTAGAGAATTCTGAAAAGCAAAATAGATGTAGAAAATCAGAGCCAGTTCCCTTCTGTGATAGTTTCCAAGACAACTAGACAAGATGGGAAAGTCTAATACACTTTTAGATGCTTTAGATGGGGCAAACTGCAAAGAGAAATTGAATTACTTGTCCACAGTGAAAGGAATGGAATGTAACAGAAACCATACTTAATCTCCAGAATCTCCAGTGTTTCCAAGAAAGTTAGAGCAGTAAAATTATTCCACACTGTTCAGCTGCTCAAATTACAAGAACACAGCTTTCCATGGGGGCTAGTTTTGGAATAAGCTCCTTCTTCCAGCATAATTTAAAAAATACCTGCTAATGTGACTTAAACTAAACTGAAAATGAGAATTGTGTTTAAAAGAAGAAAGCCTTTCAACTTTAGATCATGCAAATTTATCCATTTAATTTCAGTTATTAACTGAATATTTATGGAAGGTCCCAGGCTTCTTGTGAACACAAATTGAAACTAAAGTGGGCAAAATGTTTTTTTTCTGATGGAAACATGAGAACATGTTTAGATATAATTGAAATCTAAATATTGATGCAATAAAAATATTTCTAAAACTGTAATTGCTTTCCTCTGTGTAATTTCAGTTACTGATATGCAGCATAGAAAGATTAACCCATCCATACAAAAATGTTCTGCAATAACCAATGATTTAGTTTGTGAACAGCTTTCAAAGTTTCCTTTTCTTTTTCACTATCACACTGTAATGATCAAAAATGTTGTTTGTTTGTTTATTTTCCTTGTCTATGTAAAACTGGAAATCAGTCAGTGAATACATGTGTCAGTCACATTCTTTATGTTGGTGGGTGGGAGTTTGGCTTATATGCAGAGATTCTGAGAAAGCAAGCATCACTTCTTCACTTTCTGGATGTGTTTCAAACCTAGAGTTTTCTCATTAAAAACATGGTTGGAACAGATGTATGCTTGCAAATTTTTTCTGCTTTGATAAAATCCTATATTTCACCGACGTTTTCTTCCACAAAGTGTTCCAAATGGTTTTAATCAGGTATTACATTTGGCTTCCTGTAGTCAATCACATTTTTTTTCTGTGGGGTAATATTAATTGACCTGAAAATGTCGGCTCAACAATACAAGATATGATATCACCTGTAGGTAACAAGTGTAACAAGTGTTAGCAGTTGCCAAAAATCTATCCTAATCAGAAGCAAGCAGGTACGTCTTATATTTGGGAAAGTGCCCATTTTTTGTTTAAATATTCAGAACGTCTGAAATATGATCTTAAAAGCCTCCAAAGCAAAGTCTGAAGGAAAACAACCAGCCTTACAGACTGTCTTCAAAAATTCTGGAGAGCAATCAAGTATTCCTGATATAATTTTATTTACATTTCAGTTGGAATGAAGTGATAAGATTCAACAGAAAAAAATATATCCTTTAAACTTTTTTTAAAGGGCTAAATGTTGATCTACTTTCATTGGTATAGGCTTGGAAGCAGTGAGACACAGAATGCAGTGGCTGTAACTTTTAAACTATTAATTTTACCCTAGTAATCCAACCAGTCACACTATAATCTGCCTGATCTTTTAAATCTGTTGCTTAAATCCCCAGAGTGGATAGGAAACAAGTAAACAAGGAATCTTCCAATTTCACGTTATTTATTTCATGTTGTTTAAAATCCATCCCAGAACCTAGGAGACTGTTCAGCAGTTAGCCATTGGCACAACACCAGATCCAGCAATTAAGGTAAAAGGAGGGTGTGAACTAAGCGAAAGATGGCAGAAATTTTAAATCTGTTTGTTCTTGGTCTAGTGTATATGTGCTGTTTCCTGTATGCTTTGTTTAAGAAGGTGCGGCTGGGTAGCAGGAAGGACTGCCAGGTTATGTGTTCAGGCTGCGGGTTGGTAATGCAGGGGCTCCTGGAGACAGGTGGAAATTACTCTGTCTCTGAGAAGAAGTAAGTACGCTCAGCTGGGAAAAAAATTCTATAGTGCAGGCAAAAACTGAGAGACATAGCAAGGAAGGATCCTCTAACATGAGAGGAGTCTTCAAAAAGGAGCTACCACAAATTGTAGAAGTAACTAAAAGAAGATGAACTGCAAAAAGGACAAAGACACAGTAGTTGCAGAGGGAGGGACAGAGAGAGGGAAGGAAGGAGGGAGTGAATTCTTTCAAGTCTTCAATCTTGTCCCACTCAGCAGATCTGATTTTTTTCCTATTTATATGATGTAGTTAAATTTGTGTGAGTATTTTATACAGAAAAAGTCTTACAGGTGGGAAACCTTTTGATGTTGTTTAGCTGGTCCCTTCAAAGAAATTGGGGTGAAAAGAGGATTTCATCTGACAGCAATGACTGGCTCTGGACCTGACACATTCTGACAGTTTGTTGGTAGGCAGCATGCTGTATAATCAGACCTCCATATTGTGACCAATAGCAACAGGTCAAACAAGCCCCAGAATCTAAGTTCATGCCCTAAGAAAGACATCTGACTTTCTCATAATTTGCAGCTTTCAGAAAGCAGCAATAAGTTCTGGAAAGTACAGAGCAATCCATGCAGTCTGAATGACAAATATGAAAACTTATGCAAAGCTACCTGAAGTGATCCCTGGGTTTTTCTTTGCTTCTTGCTGGTCTTCCTGGCTCCTTGAATGCTTTATCCACCTTGGAATGAGGCATAAGTGTTCTGAGAGAAATGTCATTATTCTTTGCCTGATCAGTTTGAGGGCTTTTTAGAGAATCTCACTGTGAAAGCATCCACATGGCAGTCAGATATTTTTCTCCTGGAATAAGCCTATAAAAAAGCTGAGAGATTGTGGTAAGTCTGAAATATGTCATCTATTCTTGTCTTGACATTCTTACCCTTCAATGCAAAAGACTCAACAAGGAAATATGTTGCCACACTGCAAGATACATTTCATCCGGGTATACGAAGCTAGTTGGTGCTCTAAAGCACTGAAAGTGTAGCTAATACACACTTTCTGGTAAATAAGAATACTCAAGAACTACCTTACTAAATGGATACATATGTGGTTACACCTCACTGATTCTAATTCCGTGCTTCCTGTTCCGTATTGCATTATTTATCTGATGAATAGTTCAAAGGGACAAACTGTTCCTTTTCATTTCCAAATAGAGTCAAAAGATCAATGAGATTAGAAAGACTTTTAGCTTTTTAACATTGTTTACTCAAATACTGCATTATTGAAATAAAATTAGTAAAAAGATAGTTTGAGTTCTACTACCACATTTCATTACTAATCCATTTTCATTTGTACACATTTCTCCTATTAATATCTTATGAAAGCACTACGTTAAGGAACAGTTTAGTGAAAAAACTAATACTCTGTCAGTCCAAACAGCATTTATCTCTGCTATTAATCAGCTGAATTTAAAGTAAAGATGAATATAGCTATGTACATTTCAGGTATTTTTTGCCACAGTCATACTTTGCTAAATCCAGCTGTAATGTGATCCTGGAAAAGTGGTGTACATGTATCAATATCCATATTATAAGGATTAATCAGTAAAGCTAAAATAATTGGAGAATAATATCTGTGAAATTAAAGTAGTATGAAAGAGATCGGCAAGAGATGAAAAACTGTGGCTAAACCATGGCTTTGCATTTGTAATCCTCTAATTCAAGAGATGTTCTGAGAAAGATGAGTCAAGGGCTTTAAAATTAAGGTGAACAAGACTTAGCCTTTAAAGCAACTATTTCTTCATCAGTGTTACATACTGTTATCAAGCCATAGCATGAAAGGGTGTGGAAAAACAAATCAGAGAGTATCCAGAATTCGTGAGAAAAATCTATTGATTCCAAATTTTAAATTCCACAGAAGTATGTAAATGAGAATGTAATTTATTTCACACCCAACATACACTTAAGCATCTGTTACTGGTGCTTGAAGAAATGACTTACCAAATCTATTTTAACTGAGAGAACATTTGGTATTCCTGATTGTCAGTGGGTCCAAAAGCTTTCAAAGTCACAATGGTGTTTCTTTTATCCTTGTTCTTGTCCTGTGAAGAGAATGACTTTTGAAAATTTCTTCTTTGTTTCTGTCATATTTTCTTTCTTTCAAAGTTCTAGATAGGCCAAGCCAATTCTATAAATTTGGAAAGATCATCAGGTGCCTAAACTTTGAGTGTTCAGGTTCTGAAGATATTCTGCTTCTCTGCTCTTGGATAATATTTATTTGAAAGCCGTAGAATACTGACTGACTTATCCAAGGACAAAATGCTGAAAAAATGTGAGAAAAATTAGCGTTAGACGTTATGTCTGTGCTATGCTAACATGTGACATTATGCTGAGGTTATCAATCTGACATAGCTTCTTGGAAGAAGGAAATAATACTTGAATATTACAACAAATCTACAAGCCAGCTCACATGCTTTCCATCTTCTGCTTGAAAGTCTTCATTTTTGATTTGTTGGTTTGGTTTGGTTTTAATTTGGAAAGGCAGCTGTATCATACCATGGCTCATTTCTCAGGTGCATGGATTTACCTGGCAGTTTGAGTTGGCTAGAGAGTCGACTACTGGTACACAAAGAGCGAGGGCAAGAGCTCTTATTTAGGAATTTGAAATGGTTGTGGTGAGCATCGAGACCCTGCTGGGGGAAGTGGAATTCCTGAGATAACAAATGAACCTGCGATGTAGAAAACTCTGTCAGAGCCCTATCTGCTGAATACGACCTTTTTGTAATTACATCCCAACTTCTCTTGAAAAGAATTTAGCTCGCCATGAACTTTCAGTTCATCTTTTGTTCTGCGTACTGTCTTTTGACAGATAAAAGAGTATTTACAAAATCTTCAAAGTACGTGTGTGTGTCTGTGTTATCCTCCAAAATATGTAGCTAAAACAGAATCTTAGAAGCTCTGAACAGCTTCAAAGTATTTGATCCTCAGTGTGAATTGAGAATGTCTAAATAACAAAAAAAATTTCTGAACACTCATTTGATATGCATATAGATATGTGGGATGCTAAGTTTCATTACAGATTATTTTAATAAAAATCAACCAGATGTAATATCACCATATTAAATTGAAAAGTAGAGAAATGCATAATACAGCTTTAATTTTAACCACATTCTTATTACAGTGATATAGTTTAGTATAACTATTCTCAGGTACATGATCCCAATAAATATCAAGAGATTACCGAAACCTGTATAAATAATTCGCAGATTCCTTTTAGCCTTTGAGCTAAAGGTCACATCAGGTTTCTCTTCAGCTGGGATTATGGCCCTATTGAAAACTGTCTGCCTGCAGCTCTGTAAAAATGCTGCAGAGACAAATCTGTAACATTATATGATACCAACTACATTATCATAAAGGAGCAATAAGAAGTAAATAGATGGAATGATAGTCTATCATATGAATCACACAATCAGCTTAGAAAGGAGTTTAAGCAACCAATACTCATCTGGGTCATTCCTTGCCAAGTGCTGGATTTTTCTCTGAAGTGAATTTCCAAGTTCTAAATCACTCAAATGAAAGTTCTTTATCCTCTCAACTGGGAGTTCTGGTTATTTCCTCACCATTCATTTGTTCTGATGCTCAGCCTAAATTTACTTTTTCTTTGTTTCATACCATTATTCTTAGTTATTCTGACAGTGCTTATAAAAGAGAACTTTAGGAAACACTTCCAAGATATGTTTAAAAGGAAGAGTGGAAGAATAAACTTTTTTTATGTGTTTGTGATAAAAATGCCAGTCTTCAGAACTTCCCTAGAGAAGAGTTCTGAAATTTTCTTCTAAATACATTAAAACACTTGATAGCAAGATACCTGTCTCCAGCTTCACACACACATGGGCCCATGCACACACACCTCTGTACTTTCAGAAATGCAAGTATCTTTACTACCTGGTAATTTTAAGGTAAACACAACTTTCTTCAAAGGACTTAACGAAAGTGCGTACTTTTGTTCTATCTATCTATAGAATTTTGCCAGTAATAAAGTATAAATAAAGTGTTCAGAAGAACAGAGTTAATCAAAATAGCTATATTTTTCTTCACAATGGAACAAGAAATATGAAATCCTAGTTCTCTTTTGTTCATATTCATGTAAGCACATTTGGTGAAAATGGATGTGAATGGTGGTTGCTGTCTCTTTGTGAAGCTTAAGCAGTATAGAGAAGTCAGAGAGAATGAAAGTGGCTTCTTAGGATCTCTGACCCAAGAGGGTGAAGGGTTATTTTAGCTGGTGTGAATTTAATGCGTGTATGATATGCTCTGCCTACATTGCCTCCTATCCATTGTAAGAGGTGTAGTCATAATAAAAAATATGTCAGAAATATTGTTGGCATAGAAACGCATGGACAGTTACTGAAAGTTTGCTCAATTCGGAAAATACTTGGGGCTGTTTTGCTATGTTGAGGCTAGAAATAAAAACAAAACCAGTTTACCATTGTCATTTGCTGCCTGGTCTTGAGAAAACATGGAATATGACTTGTAGTTTACTGGTCCTAATGTGCTTTATTTTTTCTTTTAAATGTCTGTTTACCATAACAAGCCCTGACATTTACGTTATGCAGAGAGATGTATTTTTCTTGCACTTTTTGCTATTGTACATGTGATTTGAGTTTGAGTGGAATTCTTTGGTGGAATCCCAAATTTTATATTATCTAAGCCAAACTTTCTATTAATTTACAAAAAGACAAACTCTGTTGGATGAAAACACATTTAATCTGTTATACAGTTCCATGTGGTTAATATAATAATATTATCCTCATATAACTAAAATAGGCTTTGGACAATGAGAGTATTACATATTTGAAGAAAGAAGTTGGAAGAATATTGTTTGAATCCAAGAAAGTTAAATGAACTTTGTGAGTGATACACAGGGTTTGTCTGGAAACGGAGACAGGGTAGACTAAAATATTTTGTAAATTTTTTTTTATTTTTGTGGCAGTCCTGAAGGATAAAGACAATTCTACTTTTTCAAAATTATATTGAAGTTAATAAAGAACAAATAATAACAGAAACATCTTTTGCTAACAAAAACTAAACTTTGCAATTGGGAATTAATCACAAAAATAATGAATTAGTTAAGAGAATGCCTCAATATGATACATACTGTTATGCTAAACTATAAATTTCAACATAAATTTGTAATTTTGCAGAGGCTTAACTTCTCTCGGTCTCCACTGTATTTAGATTCCTTTTAAACAGCCATCTAGAGTGACACAAGGGTGCTATTACTTCCCACTAGCTTCTCTGTTTTATTATAGTGCAATACCTTCCGAAGTATTTCAGGCTTATGCACAAATGTGCATAATCTTGGATAATATTTAAAAACTAAGAAAAATTGGATTAGAATATGGATACAAACATACTAATGCCCGAGCATCCAAACTTTCACTCCTTGAATAATGCTGAAGAAAAATTAAAAGAGCAGCAAGTGTTTTGAAGAACAACAACAAGAACAACAACAATAAACCCCCAAACAAACAAAAGACCACACACAACTTCCCCCCCCCAAAAAAACCAAGAAGCAGCTGTCTCCAGTTTCCTCCTTGTACGCTTGTAATTTAGGAACTGAAGATGTTGACTGCTAATCTTGTGCAATCTTCAGAGTGTCGGAATCAATACAGATTGAAGTCAAAGAAATGCTTTACTGGAAAAGTAGTTCAGATCAGCTGTCGTTTTTTCTGAAGCATTCAGTTGATCAGGCTGCTTCTATCTTGATACATCTTTCTTCTAGACCAACCATGAAGGGTTAGGACTCAAGAATGGGCCAGTCTGACCTTTCATCAGATGAGAAAGTTGCAAATTCTGTTAACTGCTTCTGCTGATAGTTCTTGCAGAATACTTCTCATTACATGAATTGCAAGAGAGGACACAACAGATATTGTTTTGTCGTCACTCATCTTGAATGCATCAGCTGTGGTAGATGATTCTACATTTCTGAGGCTTTTTTTGAACTCAGGCATGACCATTTCTTACAACATCAGAATTTCTGTAAGAATACAGCTTTTTTAGGGCAGAAAAGGATTTATAGAACAAACTGTTTGCATTTCACTTGAGTGAAAGATCATTTTGCCCTCAGCAGCAAAGGTGAATCATCAAGCTATCTATTAGATGTTAAAATATGCCCCTACAGGTAAAGCAAATTAAAACTAATGCATGTCACAACTCACTCAAAGGGCTCTTTTCATTTACAACTTTGCACTAAACAATAGGTGAGGGCTGAAGCAAAAGCAGGTTGATTCAATTCCAGCTCAGCGGTTGTTGTTTGCATTCTCCATGTTTAGGGAAGTGCAGGGCTCTGCAGGCCAACAGAGAGGGGACAGCTGTGTCTCTTCTGGAGCTAGGGTATGCTGAGACCCACAGGCCTCTGGTGGCTCTCATAACACCCGGCGTGGGCACTGCAACCTTTTCTCCTTCTGCCCCTTCTTTTGGCAAGACAAGGGTTTCTATGTTGTTCTGTTTCTGCTGCAGTCGTATCAAAAGCTCAGAGCCCTAGAAATGACTCATGTGTAGCCAGAGATAAGGGCAGCAGGTTAAAATAGTGTTCTGAATCAAATTAGTATGTCTCACCAAGGGAGAAAAACTTTTCAACAGATTAATAAAACCAGGTAAAATATGGACCTGGATATACCTGTACATAAGCACATACTTATGTTTCAGTGGCCAAAATAGTTGACTGCTCTTATTTTGCTTTTATGTTGAACATAAGCTCAATAATCAGTAGGACAACAGAATTTAGTGTTGTTTTGAATGAGCCTGTAATATTAGAATCACAGAACCGTTGAGGTTGGAAGGGACCTCTGGATGTCATATAGTCCAAGTGCAATTAGACCAGGTCACTCCAGGCATTGTCTACCTTAACCCTACTAGCATTACCATCTCAGTGTTATAACATGGAGCAAAAGCCAAATAAACCTTATATAATCTTCTGTTTAAAGGATTTTTCTGCTTATGAATTACCCTTGCTTTAGAAGCAGAGTCTGCTAATAGCAAGCGGGTGTACTAAAATACAACAAAATTAATGTTACTGATTATATTGCTTCTAAAGTTGGTATCTATGCGTGTGCAATACAGATGGTGTAGGCGATGGGATCCTTTTTTCAGCTACCTTCACATTACATTCTTAGGCTTTTATCCTACTAAAAATATTTGTTTACTTAAAATTAAATTACAGGATTCAAAATTCATAGGAAGTGATTCAACTGCTTAAATATAGACATCTAGTGACATTTTAGATACCCTAGGCCTGGCTGTTCTTCCTGCCTCCAGCTGCCATCATGTATGATGTGTCACAGGTCACGTGTCATATCTGTCAATCCCCCTCTGGACTTCTCAAATATCCTACAGCCTATAAGATGGTGCTGAGTACTTGTGCATAGGAAGTTGAATGCCCCCGTGCTGGTTAAGGATTAACCGCCGGCAGGCAGTCAAGCACCACACAGCCACTTGCTCACTCCCCCCGAGTGGGATGGGGGAGAGAATTGGAAGGGTGAAAGTGTGAAAACTTCTGGGTTGGGATAAAGACAGTTTAACAGGGAAAGCAAAAGTTGCGTGCAGAAGCAAAACAAAGGAATTAATTCACTACTTCCCATCGGTTCAGCCATTTCCAGGAAAGCAGGGCTCCATCACATGCAATGTTTACTTGGGAAGACAAACATCATAGCCCCTCCATTCCCTCCATGTTTCCCCCAGCTTTTATTGCTAAGCACAACATCCTGTGATATGGTGCTTTGGTCAGTTGGGGTCAGCTGTCCCAGCTGTGTCCCATCCCAACTTCTTACCCACGCCCAACCCAGTCACTGGTGGAGTGGTGTGAGGAGCAGAAAAGGCCTTGACGCTGTGTAAGCACTGTTCAGCAATACCTAAAACATCAGCCTGTTATCAACACTGTTTTGGTCACAAATCCAAACCAAGCACTATACAAGCTACTATGAAGAAAATTATCTCTATCCCGGCCCAAAATAATGCACTTAAAAGTTTTAACTTGTGGGTGGGTAGGCAACTTATACATAATTTGCACCAGAGTTAAGAGCTTCAGAATGGGATTCTCAAGCATCAACAGGCAGAACAGGGTCATCTTAAATACTAATCATCCCCCTTTTCTTTGCTGTTCAGTCTGTAGTGGAGTCCTCCTGGATTGTCAAAAGTACACGGGAAACACAATGTCCATTTCAAGGAGGTAAAACTGGTATAAAAGTCCTTACACAGATACCCATTTTCTGTCTGTATTTTTAAAGAACTGTGTGGCTTGCTTATTGTGCCATGCCTCACGGTTTTATGGACAAGGGCAAGCACTATCTTTGCTGCATGGATTTAGTGAAGTCTGCAAGATCCATATATTTTCACTGTTTGTTGCCTATATGGAAAGCATTAGTAACGCTGGCAAATTTTGTGATATATTTGGGTTTTTTCTTATCAATCATATGATAGGTGGGATTTTCTTTGTTGGGTTTGTCTTCTTTACTAGTATTGTTGCTTGAAACTTGACCTGCTGAAAACAGATTATTACCTAAGAAACCTCAGCCTCCATTTAAAAGCAAAAAAGTTTCTAGCCTTCCAGACTGAATATTAGTTGGAGGATAAACATTCCCAGTGAGGTACAAAACCAAACAAACTCACTAACCCTTACATGTGCTTTCTTCCAAATTTCATCGTTTGGGTGGGGTGGGCAGAAGGTGTGGTACTAAAATAACTTTTGAGTGCCTGTGGCTGACAATACTGAATTGAAACCTCACAAGAAGAGTTTACCCACATAATGCATTAAACCTTATTTGTGAATGAAAAATATTTTAAATTAGCATATATACTTCAGGGTAATTATCCCTACTAAGCTGCAGCATGCTCTTTAAGTTTGTTAGTCATCTTTTCAGACAGTTCTCTAGCTTCTATTTTTCTTCCTGGCTCATATGGCAAATTCTGAATTTTGCTAATAGGATCATCAGGGACCTCACTCCCATCCTGCACTTTCCTAATATGGCACATACTCTTGTTCTTACTAGAATGAATGAATAAGCAAAAATGTACAAGCCATTCACATATTTCTTTTCATTTATGTCATTCTGAAGAATAATTCTGCTTTCTGAAAACTCAGCCCCAACTCTAAGAAAGTCAAATCAGGCTTCTGGGATATAGTAATGTGTTTCCTTATACCTTGTGTCCTCTGAAGTAACTTCCTTCCTGTGGGATAGTTATCAGTGCTGTGCACAGTGTTCCTGATGGGGCATTATCAAGCATTTTAGAACTGTGATAGTACTGTTGTTTGTTTTATAGAGCTATTCCCCTGTTAATGCAGCCTTCAATACCTTTCTTGATTACTTCATTGCTGTTAAGATTAGAAACTAAAAGGTAATATCAGATTTATCATACAATTAATTGACTGCAATACTTGAAATGACTGATACAGGATAAGAAAAGAAAATGAAATACTCATGAAAATTCATAAGCTGACACTGAAGAAAAGCAGATGTACATAGCATACTGAACATAATAATGTGTGTTTCTTTGACTTTTTCAATTATAAAGTGCCCTCAAAATTGCCCACTTAAATTGAAATGCCTGCTTCTGGGGATTGTCAAGGCATTCTTGAGGCTTCTGCAACATCTTAAACATACAGATTTTTGTTTTCTTTGCTCTGTGAAGTTAACTAGAACATATCGTAGAGCTCTGAAGCATCTAGCTCACATAAATGATGAAATAAATAAAAATTAAATGTATCAAAATTAGGATATACAGTGAATTTTCATTTGCATTGTCTGAATTTGCTAAGCACTTTTTCTTTAAAAAAAAAAGATAAAATTCAAGAAAGCTCATCAAAAAAGACTTGTTACTTGGGATGAATTGCATTAAGATTTTGATGAGAAATCTGTTTGCTATCTTCAGTTTTCAGCTAAGAACACAAAAGTTCTAAAGATTTTTAGTGTCCAACTCAGAATATTTGTTTTTCAAAACAGAAGTGAATTAAGTCCCATAAAGCTTCATAAAATCTTTGTAAAATGTTTCTACTTGACAACCAATATTTAAATAAAAGGAAAAGATAGAAGTTTAATAGGAGATCAATTTACTAATGAAAAGCTGAGTCACAAGCTTTTCATTGACTGCAATCTCAAACAGTGGGGACAAACATAAAAGAATAATACAAACAGAAGGAAAAAATCAGGAAGCACGTAATGGGGAGTAGATGATGCTGAGGAGGTCAAAGAGCTTTATGCCTCTTTTGAATCAGTCTTCACTAAAACTAATTTGATTATAAGAAATTGACTAATGCAATTAACAACAAATCAAAAGGATAAAATTTCCACCCAGAACAGGCTAAGAAAGGGCTAGAGAATGCTTTAAAGACCAAAACCTAGGTAAAATTAATCTCAAGATCAAGGAAATCTGTCTGAAACAATCTCAGAGATAATAGTGATTATTTTTGAGGAACAAACTAATAAGCAACATTTTTTGGAGGCTGGAAAAGTGAAATACATTCCCTCTCTTTAACTAGCGGGGAAAAGGGAGGAGCAGAAAACTGTAAATAGATCATGGAAAAATACTGGAAAATAATCAAACTGTTTGTAAGCTCCTAGACAAATATAAGCTAAATAAGAGCCAGCACTGGTTTGGCCCAACTTGTTGCTGAGCGACTGTTGTATGACAGGCAACATCTTCAGTAGGTAGTGAACAAACAGCAGCAGAAATATATCTAAATTCTTACAAGTTTTGACATATTAAAAAAAACAACTGACACCTGGCAAGACTTCTAATGATAAGAATAGTCTAAAAGAAACTGCTTAGGGGTGGGTTTGTAATTAGCTGGACGATCACAACCATAAGTATTATCAGTGGTTCAAGACAGAATAATACCTGAAGTGAATCAACCTTCAACGGACATCAGTCCTGGAGATATACCGGCTAATATGGGATGAATCTCA
>NW_009188168.1:0-27244 GCF_000690835.1 Fulmarus glacialis
TCCCGAGCTGGCACCGTCGCCAGCCGCTTTGGCAGAAAAGCAAAGGGGCGCGGCCTCCGGGCTTGGGAAAGTTGTGTCCCCGCCGGTCACGTACCGCCGTCCCGGTGTCCGGTGCCCCGGCCGGCAGCGGGCACTGCCGTTCGCCTGCACCCTGCCCCAGCGGGGATCTTTTCTCCAGCGCCTGCCCGGTGCTGGCCTCTTGTATTCGGGAGGGCTGCCCTGGGTTTCCCTCCACAAGCACTTTCCTACCACCTGCAATTGTCTTCTTGGTGGGAGAAGCGGGACTTGCCTGTTTGTCGGAGACGGAGGGAGCCAGGTCAGAGCTGTCGCTCTCGCCTTCGGAGGTCTGTGACAACTGGCATTGTCCTCTGGGCACACGGACATGCGGCACGCAGAGGAGGACCAGCGTGCTCGGAGCATGGGCCGCTGGCTGCGCTGCTGCTGTCGGGGCGATTCCTGGGCGCACACAGCGGGTCTGACATGTTCAGAGTGGCAGCGCTGATGTAAAATCTGCTAGTAATGCTTTCAGTGTTGAAAATAGCTGCTTGTGAGAAATGTGAGTCTTATTTTTCTCTGTTCCCTTGCTTTGGAAGCCTCAAAAGGGCAAACATTAAGTGAAAGGCCAAACTAAATGCTAATGTACATGAGGAAACATCATAGTATGACTTTGTAGTCCTGTCTGGTGGTGTGAGAGCTTTAACTGTGTGCTGAAGGCATGGCGCAACATTGTCATGTGAGGACAAATTAAGGAAGCCACACACATTTCAATTTCTTAGCTGTTTCCAAATGTGCAGGCACCTCCACTTCAGCTTTGGTGCATATGTGGGACATTGCAAGATGGCACCGGGGTCAGTAAGTTAAAAGAGCAGCTAGTAAGTTAAAAGAGCAGCTAGTTTCTCTAAAAGAGAAACTTGCGGCCCTCACTGCAGGCTGGGTGGCATGGTTTGAAGCTTTCCCAGTGCTGAGTCCCCTTTGGACCCCCATAATTTAATGTTACCAAGACTTGCTGTTAAATGAAGCTGGTTGTGGGGTGGGTAAGATTTTCACGGGCTGCTAGGAGTGCATGTGTGTGTGAATTGCTTTTTTTCTTCCCTGGTCGGTTCTTTTTTCTTCCCCTGATGTACCTCCAGATGATCTTTGTGAGGGCAAAAGCCTTCTCCTGAGGTGCTTTGCCGCACAGAGGTAGCTGTGCTGTGAAGAAGTGCAGGCAGCCTTGTCTCTTCCCAAACCCTTTGCTTTTTCAGAGACTCACTAGCTCCACGTGTGCGCTGCCACAGGTGCTTTGTTGTAAGGGAGACAAGTGCCATTTGGGAGGGGAGGGAGGAGGGCACGCTGCGGCCTGCCGCCAACCCGTCTTTCACTCTCAAGGGCTCCGGTGGTGGGGTACAGTGCGGTGACAGCTCCTACTGGGTGCTCTGCTGGGGTGTCCTTGCTGGCCCCCTTCTGTGAGCAGTCCTGGGTGCGTGCCCCATTGGCACTCCAGTGATGGATGGAGCAGGACCCATGGCCGAGGGCACCCCAGGGCCTCTTCCTCCCGCCAGGATCTAGGCACAGCCACAGCACTAAATGCTGCTCTGTGTTCACATTAAAATGCAAAAGCTACCTTTGCTATTTCACTTCTCTTCGGTAATTCAGTGGCAGGCAGCTTTCTTTCAGATCTCAAAACAGAAGCAAGTAGGCAGACGGGAAGCTCCTTGTAAACTAATCAAGTGGCTTCTCCTGTGGGATAAAGGGGGAAGGATGGAGCAGGGTGGAAGAATGTGTTATTTTTCTTCCTGAACACCTGGCAGGTGCTCCAAAACGACACTGCTTGGCTTGTAACATTAGTGGTTTGCAAGAAACCACTTAGTAGCAGTAGAGTGTAGCTTTGAACTTATTCTTACTTTGGGTTGCAGCTTCTCTTCCATTTATTTTGCATTTCTGTGTGTGAGTGCAAAAGAGCGAGAGAAGGCAAACACTCACACCATCTCCGAAGGGGACATCTGTGTTCATTCCAGTAGTGGCCATATGTGAATCTTGTGTAAATCTACATAAAGCTGTACAGGTTGGAGGGCAGAAAATATGTAATGGCATCCTTAGTGTCGATCCCCTTCTCCCACGTAAAATTCATCACAAAATTCAGCACGCAGAATTTATTAGGAACTTAACTTCAGAGATGCTGGGAGGAGCAGCGGCAGGGAGTGTGTGTTTGTTAGGGATGCAGAGCAGCAACACAAGAAGATGGAGAGGTCAGTGGCAATGTAGAGGGTGAGTCTCACTGGTAACAGCGGAAATGCCGAGCAGAAAAGGGTGGAAGGTGCTGCTCTGGGGTAGGGTGCTCAGTCCCCAAGAGGGACCTCCGGGTCCTTCTTCAGCGATCCCTTTTCTTCATGGGAAACACGGACAAAGACTGCTGGCAAAGACATCTTCAGTGTGCACATATTCTGAGCTGAATGAGAGTGAAGTTTAGGGAGCTGCTGCCCAGGCTAGAGAAATGTGGGGTTTGTTTCTTTTTCCTGATAAAGAATTGGGACAGGAGAGTTGTAGCTGTTGAGCTGCTCTGCTTGACTTTTTCCCCTGTGAGAAAAGGTCAGGGTGGAAGGGAGAGAACAGGCTCTTCTGTGTGGGGAAAAAAAAAACCCAACCCTTCTTAAATGTCTAAGTTTGGGGGGGGGGGGGGGGGAAGCATGTTTTGAACAATAAGATACATATTAGGAGTTGGCACAGTTTTAATGACTTTTGGAAGTGCGCAGTAGTGCTGTATTGCTGTGTGAGGTTTTGTATTTGGCACTTGGTATATCTGTGCACATATGAATGGCTGCATACATCGTTTTGGTTTTGTCCAGTGTGAAATTGAGCATTTAGGCATGCGACCTTGCAGCACTTTTTTATAAAAGCAGCACTGTGTGACTTACATAAATATATTTAATGAAGATGTAGGAGGAAGTCTCCTTGGCTTTTTTCCCCTATTGGTTTACAGTATGTGAAAATACAACTCTCTCTCCAGTCTCACTGGGAATTTTTCTTATAAACAAGTTGAAATATGTAATATTTTAGTACACCAAGTTTTCTGTAAAATTGGTTATTTCTCATTATATATATCTTACAGTAATGCCTGTATGCTTATAAATATAATTAGAGCCCAGTAGCCTAAGCCATTTGCACAAGTAGCAGGGAATAATATCTCCTTGAAGAAAGACCTTGTGCTTTAGATAAAGAAAATGGACAGAGAGTGAGAAGGGTTATGATGAGATGACTTGGCCAAGGCCCTGCGGCAGGTGAGTGAGTGGCAGAGGTTGAAGTAAAATCTGCTGCTGACCCTTGGTAGAGGCACTTCTTCCCACTTTTCATCCTAGAGTGACCGCTATGGAGTTTTCCTGCTCCTACCCACAAAAAAGGAGTTCGTAGGGTAAATATGTACCACCGTTTCCGTAATGAAATATTTTTTTCCTGACTTTTATAAGGCAGATTAAGATGAAGCAGACTTGGCCGTATTACTGCTGGACTCTGTATAGTGCCAGTACAGCTCCTTGAAGCTCAATTGGAAATGTATTAAAGTTGTTTTCTGCAGAAGTGTGTAGGAGATGTGCAAGACATCTAAAGCTTTCTTACGATCATTTTCGTAGTGGGGTGAATCTGTTTTACAATGTCTTATAGGCCCAATTAAAGCATCTTCTTTTAAATAGGAAATCTACCATTAACTTTACAAGGTGGGAATTTGGCCCCTATTATTAATAAAAGCTTATCTATTCTGTAAGTGAAACTGGAAAATGCAGGAAATAAAATACTTGAATTGATCAATAAATGAAGAACATGTCCTTAGAGCTGAACATTGAACTGATTATTTTTTATTGCTAAAGATAAATGGGTCAGCTAATTTCCTGATACGTATGAGTAGCTCTCCAAGCAGTGTCTAACTGTCTGGTTGCTGGGTACTGAAGATTTGAATAGGAAAAATATGTATTTTAAATTCATCAATGTATTTGTTATGGTTTGTGTGATGTTCTTTGTTAAAAGCATCAACTTGAGATTATTGCTTGCAGGAAAAAACTTACAGGGTATTTTACATGGCTTTTGTGTTGAGAGGAAGAATATTTTTTCTAGAGTAATTATACTTGCTGGAAATAGAAAGATCTGTAATGTTGTGTACATATAATCTGTTGAATCTGCTTTCCATCTCAGTTACCAGACAGGGCAACCTGTATGATTTTGAGTTGGAAAGAGAGCCCAGCACAACAGCTGTTCTGAAACTCAGTTTTAAGACTGTTGGGGTCTTTTACTTTGTAATTAAGTTAGCTTGAAGTTTGTGCGTTCCTATGCTCATTTCACTATGCAAAAAGGGGAGGAATGTTTTAGTCCATGAGTTACTGTAACATTCTTCATTTGTTCATTATTATTTAGACACCTGAAACCCACTTAAAAGCGGCGGAGATGTGCAATGTTGTAACTTTCAGGTGCTTCCTTTTTAAATAAAAATGCTAACAACATGTGTTAAAATGTGCTGTATTTTTTAACTGTCCATTTTTGACCTGCTATCAGTATATTCAGTATTTTAAAGGAAACAGTAACTTTAGTTTGTCCAGAGTTGCAGTTTTCACTACCCAGAGCTACCGGACAGTTTGGTTACCCGCATTGTAACACTCCACCTAACATGGAAGGGGTGAAAAAAATGATTGAGATTATATTGTACAGTGCAAAATGTACATAATTTCTGCACTTTTTTTGGGGGGGGGCGGGGGGGAGGGTAGGCAACAGTCTGTAATTGTTGTGTTTTCTTATACTGCTCTCATCCAATTTTATTAAAAACCGCCAATGAAGATGGAGTATTCGTGATCCCCAGGCCTGCAAATATGACAGTCATTACTTTGCAGGCTTCAGTAAGGCAGAAGTCCCCAACTTTCTCCAGTGGCTTTATCAAAGCTCTGCAGATGGCCCAGAAAACAAGGCTCCAAGGACGGGATATACTAGTTCAAATGCTTCCTTTCCTTGCTCCCCTCAAAACTGTTTTGATCTTAAATTAAGTTTTTGAGGAGGTGAAGTCATACTTTATTTTCTAATGAAAAGCAGATGAGTGACATTAAAAAAAAAGGAAGAAAGGAAGGAAAAAGCCAAAGATAGTCAAAGAAAGGGTTGAATGAACAAAACGCTGTGGAAGACTTAAAACAACTCAGCAATTTAAGCCACTGAGGAATGCACATTGCATATTCACTGCAAAATACTTGCACTGTCAACATCTACAATGAAAGCTTAGTTTTAAAGAGGACCTTTTTGGGTTGTGTTTCCCCTTGGTTAACAGAACATTTATGCTGATTCTGGTGTTTTATAGAGAGATTAACAAAAAAAAACCACCCTAGTAGTTGTTTGAGAAAGGTCTCTGGAATCATTTGAACAATACAAATTAACATCTGCTTCAAAAAGATCTGGTGAGGAAATACTATCGAGGGCAGAAAAAATCTGCTGTTGAACACGCTTGTTTTTATTCTTCTGTGGGTGGGTTGATACTTATTTTTGGCAGTTTAACTGAGCTGTTATCACGATTCGTACATCTGTTTGTTTGCATCTTTGCTGTTAGTTATTGTGTGACACTAAAGTTCGTGTAGTTACTCACTGTTTATAGTTTTTAGGCTTGATAGTAAACATTGTGTGGTGAGCTTCTATGAAATACTGCTTCCACTTGGAGAAAAAATTCTCAAAAAGCTTGTGCCTAGTTTGAGGGTTTTTTTTTTTTGGACGTGTTTCATTGTGGTATGATTTAAGGCAATTAATAATAAGCATGATATTATGTCAGTAATTTACAGTGTTGAACATTTGTCCGGACAGCTGCATGGGAAGGATCAAATCTTACTTCCCTAAAATAATATTCAATCAATTTTTGTTTGAGAACTTCTTTATGATTGTCTCTTGAATTTTCTTTGGCAATAATCTCATTTTCTGACAGTTTTTTCTGCGACAGCTTCTCTATCCTTGTCTTAATTGCAAAAACTTTCATGGCAACGTTGCCTCTCCCACAGAGCAAGTATAGATAGCTTATTTGGCGTTGGTTTTGTCTAGCTCGAGATGCTAACTGAAAGTGTGGTTTCACATTATCTCACGGATGTCCAAAGTCCCCACACCAGGACAATCCTTGGTTCGCAGGTGTCACTCAATCACTGATCCCTCTTTCTAGTCATCAAACTTTAAGAGGTCCTGTAGGTCTGGATAACAAACAAAAGTAAAACTGGCTCAATGCCTGTGAAACTGTAAGAGATGGTTTCTGCTGTAAAATAACATCGGGCCTTCTTTACTTCTCTGCCAGTCATATTAGTCATAGAAAACATGATAGAAAAATAACATAAAATTCATCATAAATCCATCCAGATTGCATTTTATGAGACTTTAAAAAAACTAAATTGTTTTAATCTTTCCCACATTTCGTACTGAAACCTCCCTGATGCCACATGATAAATAGATGGGGGGGCAGGCAGTCTGCAAACTCACCCAGTGAGTTTGGAGAGCCAGGGGGTTTGGGCAACGCAGGTTGTCCCCTTCCAAGGAAAGTACATGGAAGTGGTTTTGCTGGGCACTTGCAGGTGGATTTCTGAGTCATCCTGGTGGCTCTGGCTGCTGAAAATGCCTCTCACACCCCTTCGTACCTGCCAGACCCCCCCAGGTGCAGGCAGAGGCCATGCACCTGGGGCCAGGAGCCCAGCCGGAAAAGACTTAAGCATTAGAGATGGTAAAAACATCATGGGGTGCTCAGCAAACTGCAGGCAGCAGTTTTCTTGGTGCTCAGGTTGCTGAATATTGAAATTCGTTTGGAAGAACAGTTTACCATCAATCGATAAAGCTGTCAGTCGTAGGAGCTGTCAAGCTGTGATCCTTTCTGCTTCTCCTGGGTGCTTCTTTCTTAGGTAAGATGGGATTTTGAAACATAAAAGGAAAATGAAATAGGTTCCTGAAATAGATTGCATTAAATATATTCAGAATCGGTTTTGAAAAATGACGCATTAGTGCTGGATATATTAACATCACAATTTTTCCTACTAAGGTTGTTTCAGTCATAAATATTATGCAGCAGTTGGCATACTTTCCTCACTGAGGTCTTGGCACTGCAAATTCATGAGTATCTTGTTACAGCCCAGTGCACAGATATCTCTGAACTGTAGAAAAGGATGCTTTTCTTCCGATTAGATCTTCACATAGGGATATGAATGCTGGTAGAAGAATTTTACCATCAAAATAACTAAGATCTTTTGGAAAATTCCCTCCTATAAAGCCGCCCTTTGGATAACTAGAATCGGGACTTTGAACTTCTGAATGATTTGAAACACGGTTCCCAAGTCACAACCTCTCCCTTCATGGTCACCCCTTTTAGCTGCAGTCTATTGGTGGTGTTTCGCAGCTGCTGAGCGTAAATAAACTTTCCAGGGTAAGCAGCAGGTTTCATTGGTGGTGTCACTGTCTTTGACATCCGTTGCTTTTGTGGCCAAGCCTTGCTTTAGACAGCATTCTCCAATAGTGCAGTTATTGCTTGCTTTTTTCAGTATTTAGTTAACCCTGCTTGGGTTGTCATGGGCTTGGTTTTAGTTGCATGATTCCTTGTTGCTGGTATAGCCGACAAGGCAGTGATAAGCGTCTTGCCTGTCACATAACCTGTTTGTGTTTAAATCATTAAAACTGTCTTGGTGGCGGGGTCTGTACATGTTGATATACCCGTAAATGTTCGAATCCTTCTTTCATATAGGAGCTAGAGTGAGGGCTTTCTGTAAAGGAATTAGCCAGAGTTTGTGTATGTATGTTGCTGAGCACAGTTTGCTTACCAGAACCATATTAATCTCTCTATTTGGGGTGCTGTTCTATTTCTGATTATTTCTAGCTGTGTGGTAGATAAAAAACCCAAACCAAACAAAGCAATGACAACAACAAAAAAACACCCCGAAAATCCCCCCAAAACATCAAAATAAAACTAAAAAACAACTTGAAATGACGAATGTTACTTATTGCTTTTGAAATACTGCAGTTTCAGCAAGTTCCTGTTTTTTTACGCTGTTGATCGATACCCTTTTGCTTTGATTTCAGGCTGAGGAATCCTGTAAATGCAATGGCTGGAAGAACCCCAACCCGCCTCCCACGCCCCCCCGGGCCGAGCTGCAGCAGGCGGTTGTCAGCCTCGCTGAGCCCTGCCGCAGCTGCAGCCACGCGCTGGGTAAGCTTTTGCCTTTCTCCTGCAATCCACGGGCTTATACCCAGAAGGTTCCACTCTTGCGAGACGAAAGTCAAGGTGCCCTGCCAAGACCTAGAAATGGGGGCTACGATTGGACGTAAATGTCAATTAACTTAGACAAAAGTATGTCGGAAGTATCCTAAAATGAGTTTTGAAGAAATTGAACTAAGGTACAACTTCTAACCACCCAGATATCTTAAACTGTTAAAATGCAAAAGCACTTTTAAGCTACCCATAACAATTTTAATACTTTGTGTAACATATGCATTAACCTCACATTGTTTTATCTGTCAGCTGTCTTAGTTATAACGTGAATGACTCTCTCCTGTAGGTTGTATTATGTTTTCTTACCAGAGAATAAACTATAAAATATTCTTGAACATTGCTAACGCAGGTACTCTTACCTACAAAAAGAACTGTGCCTTCTCCATGTCACGGAAAATAATACTGGGGTTGTACATTTTAGCATTGTCTAAGTTATTGTGCAGACAGCTTGCATATTTTGGAAGCAACTGCTCAAAATCCAGTGTTAAGTACTGTTGTGGGGTTTTGTTTGTTTGGTTGTTTTTTTCCCAGACTAATAATAAATAATGATTTGTTACCCACGTAGCCTGAAAAAGAGTGGTGAATCACTGTATTTTTTTTTTAAGAATTTGTGCTTATCCAAGATAAAAGCTGATGTCTTTTTCTGTATACATTAGCAAATATTGAATAAAAATTGAGCTAAAATAAAATTCAGAACTAATTGAAAAGAAGCAGTTGCTATTTAATTTTTGTTGATGTCCAAAACCTAGGACAGTGAAATAAGAAAATGGAAATCTAAAACCTTCACAATGGATCATTTATTTTTTTACTTTTGAAAATAATATGGTACTTCATGTGGAAATCTTTTTTTTTTTTTTTTTTAATTGGGATTTATTTCTATTTCTGCTCTCTTTTCTTTTTATGCTCTCGTTACGTTTGATCTCTTTCTGGGCTTTTCAGCAGATTTCTTTTCTTTCCTGATATCCCAAGTCTCTGGTTTTGCTTGCAGGAGAAGATTAACAAATGCATAGTATCACAGAAAGTTCGGTCGCGTTAGCCAAGTTAGTTTCAACCTTTCATCACGCAGCTTCTCTGTGCTGCTTTTTGTTTTGCAGCTAGGGTAGCTTGTGTTACCCGTCCCTTTCATTCCTGGCCTTTGAAGAAAGAGGTTTCTTGGGGGTGGGTTTTTTTTTTTTTGAAATCTCATGAGATGTTGTGTCTGTCAGTTCCCTGTTTTTCAGCAGAATTTGTGGATGGCTATGTATTCTGTAGAAAACCTCAGCTCTTCTAAAGGCTGAAACTGTTTTTGGTCTATCAAAAAAATCTTATATTGCTCATTAGGTAGGGAACCAGGGAAAACCAGTACTGTAACACCAGTACCAGTGAAATGTACCTTATGGAACAAACTGTATTTTTATTTATTGCTGTTTTTAGAAAAGGTAAAGTTTCTTATTCTGCCTGCTGCAGCAAATGAAGGTGATGTTTCATTTGAAATAACTGAAATGAGTTGCTGTCTGCTTCCTCGTGCTACCGGCAAAAATACGTCTTTCAGTGGTGTTTTCCAAGATAATTTTCCTATTCATCTCCTCTAAATTAGTGTGTTCCAAGTGTTCCTGCCGAATGCCTTTAAAACCAGACTGACCACAAGGTGTGCAGGCTTCAGATTATCATCTGTGCTGCATTTTCTCTTCCTCAGAGAGCTGTTGAAATAGCGATGTAGAAATCCCTGTACTGGTTAAAGCCATACCTGATGTAAAATGTAGGATGTTTGGGTTTTTTGCCTTTTTTTAATTTATTATTTTCTTCCAAAGGTAATCCTAGACTTTAGTCTTGCTTGAGACATCTGTTTTTGGGGATATGGTTCGATCTTCAAGCCAGTGCTGTTTTTGTTGCATAAATCTGTTTGGTGGTGTGTATTAGCTTATCAAGCTTATTTCTGTCTACTTACCTACAACTTGTATTCTTCTATTTGTGGCTCAGCCCCACAGCTTGGCTCTGTACTGGGCTTTTAATGAATATTTATTTTATTTGGGTGATGTATTGGGTCACTACCATAACTCTGTGCAGTGGTGACTGAATTGTGTGCTGGGAGAATTCACTTTCCACCAGCCTCAAGACTAGGTGTTACATAGTCAGTGTCTTTTCTTTTTTATATTTAATTGGTTTCTCCTGTGTAACAGGGTCATTTTCCTGTCAGTAAACATTTTCGGTCTTGAGTCTAGTGCACTTTTAAAACTCATTAATTAATGTGTTAGTACACTATGTACACACTCAGGCTCTCTTTTTTTTTCCCCAGCACTGTCATCAGTTCCTGCTATGCACCTTCATATAGCGTATTTGAGTAGTTCTTGGTTTGCCTGTCCTATATACACTACTAGTGTTTTTATGTACACACTGATTTTGAGATAGACTGTGGCCACATTCCTTTTGAGTCTGTTTTCTAACTGCTTGTAATTCATACGCTCAAGTGCTTGCTTATTGAAGTTGCACAACTAAAATAATTAACTTGCTATTTTTCAGGTCTTCATATTATTGCATTGGCCTTGCTCTTTCTGCTTGCTTTCTTCTTCCGTATGCTGTAGCAAGCTACACTTGTGGGTTTTTTTTGGTTTTTTTTTTTGTTAGATTTATTATTTTGCAAACATAACAGCAGCTGAGGAAGGATGTACCAGTTGGGCAATGCAGATGAGTGGGACTGTGTAAATCTAGTCAAGAGTAACTCAGTATTTGATGTCATTGTACTAAAGCTTTGATTTTAATAACACATTTACTAATGGCCACAAGAATTTGGGAATGGGCTGTGAACATACGAAGAAAGACAGTTTGTTGGACTGATGTACAAACATTGGTGACTCTATAGTAAATGGTAACTGGTAGTAAATACATGCTGGGAATACGCTTATATTACTTTTAGATTCACCATATGGGTAATAATTCTCTAGTTTAATAAAATGTTTAAATATGGCCACTAAGTAGTTAAGGTAACTTTCAGTATTGTTATGGAAACTGTGTGGAAATGCTTCTTATGCTCTTGTTTTATTAATTTGTTAGTTGAGTGCAGGGTTTCTTTAGTGTATTATCAATTTCTAGTGCAATGCTCATCTAGGAGGGAATTTATTACTTTTACAAGATCATAACAGACAGCTGGGAATATTAAACCTTCATATCTGGCTCAAGGACAGAAATGAAATCATTTTATTCTGCCCAGAATGCTGAATATTTGTCCTTAAAGAAAGCCCAAGATGACCATCCCCCTTTCAGTTCTGAGCTCAGAACTTAAGACACTGTATTATAAATGTTCGTTGAAGTGGAAACGATTGCTGGCATCTTTTTAACGTTCTGAGCCATGGTGTCCTTTTTACTTGAAGCTGCACAAATTTATTGAATTTAAACGTTTTGACAGGTGTCATACCAAACTTTCCAAAACAAACCATCTTTGCTGGGTGGCCAATAAATATGATAGTTTTCAAGTCAAGTGTTATTTCTCTCCAATTCCTCTCCCCTAAAGGAATCAGATTTGTGCTGAAAATTTCTTACCAGTCCTAATCACATTGGCATATCTAAGATAATCTAATAATTATCTAAGAAGTAAATATTGATACAAGTTATTAAAAGATATAAAAACTAATATGCCCAACCTTTTAAATAATTTTCCTTTTCTTGTAGAGGATATTTTCTTGTTCTTTCAGAGGAAAGGATATGTATACCATGTACATTGGCCTGGAGTCAGCGAAGATCATTGCTTTTTATACTGCAAATATCTTCTTTCTGGGAATTGACTTTTTGTTTTAAATTGCCTTTCCTCTTCCTGGGGCCAGTTGTTCAAACCAGCTTGAAATGAATGTCCTGCTTCATGTGTACAAACCTCAAGCTTTTGAAGATTACAAATGTGGAACTGTATTTGCCTTTGGAGATGATAAAAGGGAGTTTGTCATTTGGAAATTATGATAGGTTGAAAGATGCTGTTTTGTAAACTTCTGAACAAATGAGCATGTACAATCTGCAAAAGCTTTGTTAACATAGCGTGCACAAAGCATAGTTTGACTTTACATGATACGAAAGTATGAGACTTAGCCAGTAATGTCCAGTTTAAAACAAAAAGCCTATTTATGGAGCTTATTGTTTGGGTTTTTTTTAAAAAATCTTCATGGAATAAGGTGCTACTTGTATCAACAACTGGACTACCTGATTTATGGGAGTCATGGATTTATTTTCTTTAGTCAAGAAACTTTGTCTCAAAAGCATAGCTCTTGGACAGAAATATATGTAGTTATTTATATATTGCAACATATTAATACAGACAGGACTTGCGTGGTCTGTTTTAAGTGCTAACAGGCACCATGATTCCAACCAGCCATCGTTCCTCTGCTGTGGGAATTCCACCCCTGGACTACCTCTACAAATTGCTTGGATGTGACATATATTTCAGTTGCCTCTGATAAGACCTTCTGTTTAAATAGGTTATTACAGAATCAGTGCCTTTACTGTTAGGGCTTCGTTTGAGATATACTGGGGAATACTTCTGCTATCTGTTCTCTCAGTAGGATTTTTACAGGTTTGAATTTTTATTTCGTTTAGCTACTCATGTTTCTCACCTGGAGAATGTGTCCGAAGAAGAAATGAATAGGCTCCTGGGGATTGTATTGGATGTGGAGTATCTGTTCACCTGTGTCCACAAAGAGGAAGATGCAGACACCAAGCAAGTTTATTTCTACCTGTTCAAAGTAAGCTGAACTTGTGTTCAGGTTTTTCATTCTCTCACACATAAGGCGATTTCACTGCCCGTCATGCATGTGCTGACTTTATCTGGTGAGGCTTTTTTTCTTTACTGTGATGCTTTAGTGGCTAACTATGGGCTCGATGTGGTTCTTGCAATGTACCGTATCTTACTCCAGAAGTCATCCAGATGATTCAGGAGCTGACCCTGAATCCCGTCTATAAACTGTGCAACCTGCAGGCCTTGCCCTCTTCACATACACATTGGGAAAAGTCAGTTGATGTAAATGCTACCTTAGCTGCCTACGTTTGCTCAGAGAAGCCTCTTGTATGCATTTCACAGAAGGTTCACAGTGAAGTTTAGTAGCTATAAATTTAGATGACTAAACACGCAAATACATAGCCAGATTTTCAACACTGCTTTGCAGTGTGTTGTGCACCTGTGACTTCCATTGACCGTCTCTATGCAAATATGCTAATTTTAAAAATTTGTATATTTTTAACAGCTTTTGAGGAAGTGCATTTTACAGATGGGAAAACCTGTAGTAGAAGGATCTTTAGAGAGTCCCCCATTTGAGAAACCTAGCATTGAACAGGTAAATAGTCAACTCATGGGTTTGGTTGGTGTGGGAGTTTTTGATTTGGTGGGGTTTTTTGGGTTTTGTTTGTTTGTTTGTTTTGGGTTTTGTTTTTTTCTTTTTCTTTTTTTGTAAACTTAGGCACTGGTTTTGAAAACATAGCATTTTAGGCAGTTTGCCGATGGTTCTCTGTATTACTTAGGACAAAGTAGGGGACTGTAGGAGACTTCTGTTGCTGCTTCTCCTTTAGTGTTGGTACAATAGTTACATTATTTGACTTCTCTCATCATTCATCTTATGCTTTAATGAAACTGACTTTTTTGTGGTTTTAGAGAATGAACTTAAAATACTACTTTTATGTGTGGCAGTTCTAATCTTTCTCTGTTTCAGGTGATGAAAAATGCTGTTGAAGTTTTGAAATCCAATATCAAAATGACACTTGTCTTCTGTAAATCAATGAAAATACTACAATCCAATTCAGTGAGATCATAGCCTTCTCCTTCAAAGGGTACACAACAAAAAACAAAGCTGAAACCAAAGAGTAACTGAGGCTTTTCTAACTCTTAATAGATAAAGAACATATGACAAATTCAGATTTTGTTTAAGCAAGCTCCTGAGAATGCACTTTTGGCACACAAGTGGGCCCATTAGCTCCAGTGAGACTATGCAGAAGCTCACATACCTTGCTGAAAGAGGAGCTCAATGTTTTCCCATCAGCAGATGAATGGATGCTCTATTGTTAAACAGGATATTTTAAATGTGAAGACTGTTACGTGTAGTAATTATTTCCTTGCAACTCTCACTTCTTATAATTTAGGAAAATCAAAACACTTTATTGCTGAATTTCTGGGAACTCTTTACCTTAAGTTCTCCTTTACTTTGAGTATAAACAAAGAATAAGTGTATATAATCTCCATACACTCCTAGTCCTTAAAATATACTATTAAAAAGGTTTTGTACAATATAACTTTTTGTCACATTCTTCATACTGTTCAATTTGCTTAAGAAAATAAAGCGTAGAGATGAAAGGGTAATTCTTCTTACATTTTATTTTGAAATAATTTTCCCTTAAAATAGACCGATATTTTCAATTCTGTTTTTAGCAGTTCAGCAACTCAGTCCCACAAAAGTATTTGCTAAGCGGCAGTATTATAATTTATTTATAATATATATGTATTGCAGCACTTTTAGTCACACATTTTAACTATTTTCAGTAGTTTTTTTTAAAGTGGACAGTATACAAAGTGCAGTGAGGGGACATACTTGTGAAATACTGGCACTTCTTGAAGAAATAATATGATGTGTAGACACAAACTTAACTAGAAATCCACAAGCCCTAGTCTGCTATTGAAAAGTGGCTGGAGAGGTTTATAGGTGATACTTGATTTACAGGGGAAATAAATGATGCAGCATGGTTATCCGCAAAATTGTGCATATGTGAGCAGATAGAAGAAAGCCTACTGGATCTTTCTCTGTTCCCTGACAAAGTTTTTTACTTTGAGAAGCAACGAAAAATACAGAATTTTCCTTCTCTCCCTTTAAGTCAGCTGCTGGAGGTGGGTAGAATAAAAACATCAGGGTGTACCTGCTGCTGTGTACAGGGGAACCAGCTTGTGGCAGCTACATGAGTAGCTCAGCAAGGAGTTCATGGTCTTCTGTATTTGTTTTCTTTCCCATGTAATGCAAATTCTGGGTTAATAAACGTAAAGTGAGGGATGCTCAAGGACACTCCTACAAAAATTATGGCTAAATAATTAAACATAATTTTCTTCTGTTTTAAGGGTGTGAATAATTTTGTGCAGTACAAATTTAGCCACTTACCCTCAAAGGAAAGGCAAACGATAGTGGAACTGGCTAAAATGTTTCTGAACCGCATTAACTACTGGCACCTGGAGACACCTTCTCAGCGAAGACTAAGATCACCCAATGATGATATTGCGGGGTATAAGGTGAATTATACCAGGTAACGCTGCTTTTGCTTGTTACAAGTCTTGTTTACAAATATGGCATGTACACATTTCAGGAATACACCAGTACCTGTATGCCATAGGTGCACCCTGTGAATTTTTGCAGTCACGGAGTTTATAAGAAAACCTGACCGTTTTAGTGAGACTGTATCAGAGTTTCACACGCATCCTTGTGTTTTGAGAGGTGTGCTTTATCAGCCAAGAACAGGGAGTAGAGGTTGCGAACATCTGTATCTAACAACGCTTTTGCACGTCCTGTATTTGCAAAGTTGCTCTTAGTCTTCTTAAGGTATGAGCCTCATGTAAGATCCTTATTTCATGTATTAAAATATTAAAATTCAGGCAAGTTGATATTCAACTTGGGGGAAGAAAAAAAAAGAAAGAAGATAACATTAAGCATTGCAAATCATCACAGTTTGAAACCAAATCATGGAAGATTTGAAAAATTAAAATAATTTTGTAAGTGCTTGAATGCTAAATGGTGAATAGATACTATTACGTTCCTTAAAATAATAGTTCTTGTTATGACCTTTTAATACATTGTCAGAATTCAAAGGAATAACTTAGTCACTGGGGGAGGAAGAGCTAGGATAAAAAGCCGGGTCTCTCTTAATTTTGCTTTTCTCGTAACAACAGTGCCAACACCTTTTTCAGTTAGCACAGAGACAGCAGTTAAGGCTCCTGCCGGCGCGGGCAGCAGTTAACGTGCCGTCTGTGAAGGCAGGCAGGAGTTAGCTAACGTCTCCGTCTGCACACCTGTTCCCAGGAACGGCCAGGGACATTTTTCCTGGCTGAGGATGAGCGCTGCCTTCTGCCCGCTTTTCTGGAGGCCTTTCCTCAGAAAAACTGCTCCGTGAAAGAGAACAGCAAATCCTGGTGTGAGTTGAGACTGGCTGGTGATACAGCAGGCTGTGCTGTCGGTGTCTGACCGGGATGCTCTCAGATGACCTGTCACCTCAAATAACGACCTGGCGTAACGGACAGTTACTGATAATCCATGGGGCTCCTAAGACCGTGTTTGGTGTGTCTTTGCCCTCCGTTCATTTGTGATAAAGATGTCAGATAGCCAGGGTTGGTTGGAGTCAACTCTTATTAGGGATCAATAGCTAGCATTGGCTCTGGTTGGTGACTTTTATTGTTAATCATTTTGTCACTTGCTGTTTCTCAAACCTTCCTGCCTGCAGTCCCTAATGCTCCCTCCGACCCAAAGTGCCGACTCTTTCAGTCTGATCTAACCGGCCAGCGTGAACTTCTCCCCTCCGCGGCATTCGAGGCACTGCTCGGGGTGCTGAGGAAGCCCCTGTGCGCCACGGGTGCACCTCGTGAATTCTTGCAGTCACTGACTTCATTTGAAAACCTGGTTATTTGAGTGAAACTATATCAGAGTTTCACACTCATCCTTGTGTTTTGAGAGGTGTGCTTTATCAGCCAAGAACAGGGAGTTAGAGGTCTGTGAACATCTGTACCTGACAACTCTTTTGCAACTCCTGTGTTTGCAAAGATTAAGACACGAGAGTTTGGGAGAGCGTTTTGAGACCGGCTGGACTTTGGGTCTGGATGAGCAAACCAATGCAGGATCCAGCACAGTCTGTTTGCATCCAATTCTTAACTTTTTTTTTTTTTCTAATTGTTGGAGCTTTCATAATGGTTGTGGTCTGATTCTGTTAAAGCTACAGATACCATTGACTGTTCACTTACATGCAGATACTGAAATCTTGTTTATAAAATTAACAGATATCGTGACCTACCATAGCCAGTGTACTCCTGATCTAGCTCTTCAGTACCATGATCCCTTTCCCAGGAAGATTAAACATGAGTGCTATATTTTCATATGTACTTCTTAATGCAAAACTCATTACAGAGGGAGTTACTGGTAAATGAAAGAGTACCGAGTCAGGGTGTAAGGGGAAGAAGCCAGCTGGTGGGAGAGCAGGGTGGGAGTCCAGTTGGGTTGGGGTGGAGATAGTTAGAAGTGTCGCCCCTTTTGCATATGTGTGGGGAAATGCAGAAGTTTGAAGAGGGCAAAATGGGCCAGGCTGAGGGTCTTTGGAGTCGCAGGCAGGAGACGTGGGAGGCTGAATGAATGAGCTGTGGAGAGAATCCCTGACATCAACGAATTTTATGTGATCTGTGATTACTGTCTGGAACAAAAGCACTTTGCGGAAACTAGACTGCGGAGAAAAAGAATATATGGAGACTTAAAAGCACTTGGTTGTCATTTCTTTAAAAAACTGGGCAATAAAAATGCTGCTTAACTCTGTCCAGGCTTGATGTGGAACTGATTTATATGGTCATGTAGCTCTCAGCTGTGTTATAAATGGTGTGGGTAGTGGTTGTATTGCATTAATTCATATGTTAGATGGTGATAATTATCTGGCTTTTTTCCCCTTTACAGGTGGCTTTGTTATTGCAATGTCCCTCAGTTCTGTGACAGTCTACCTCGGTATGAAACCACCCAGGTGTTCGGTAGGACATTGCTTCGCTCCGTTTTTACTGTGATGAGACGGCAACTGCTGGAGCAGGCCAGGCAAGAAAAAGACAAGCTTCCTCAAGAGAAACGAACACTAATCCTCACCCACTTTCCAAAGTAAGGGATCACAATGTGCCTGCATTCAAGGTTAACCAGCAGTATGTAACTTTGGCATGGAAATGAAAAAATTACCTGCAGCTTAAAATCATTTCTCCTTTTATTCAGTAGCAAGTAGATACTGCAGCTTTCTTTTCTGTTATAGCTTGAACTAGTGTATTTTATGTACACAACTGCTTGTTTTGCTTTGTCCTAGGGCTTTACTTTATAAAAAGGATTATTCGTTTTGCTGGGGGATTGTGCTTATTGGCTATTAGCAGGTATTGTTGGTCACTTACTTTCTTTTTCTGTAGTCCTTGAAAGCAACATAGGTCCAGATCTCCAAAAACATGCTCACTTCTGCTTTTGTGATGGAGCAGTAAAAAAGGGAGTGTTGTACTGGAGTTTTTGTACACTTAAGAATTTCAGTTTAATTCAACATTGTACTAGGGAACAAAATAGTCATCCCACCCCCAGAAGAAATGTGTTCATTTGACAAAGAAGAGAGTAGTTAGTATAACGCTGCATCAGTGAATGCTAAACTCATGAATTTCATATTGACTACCTGTTCCAGTACTGGAATATTGATGACAATCTCTCACAATTAAAGAACAATAATTACATATTGGGGTATGTGGGAGAATGACTTGTTTCAAAACATGTTCAACTTTGACAGTCTTTAATTTCAAGCATTTTACTGGTGGTTAAAGGTGGTGGTGGTGACGGGATCATTCATTGTATGCTTCCTGCTTAAATAGTGTATCACTTGAAAAATATCCTTATTTTGTGAGGGTGGCTCGGCTCTCTAGCCCATATTTTAAAAGTCTGTCCCTCCTAACAACAAAGAAACTGAACCTGCAGCAAAGTTGGTGGTGCTGATGCTGTGCAAGCTGCTCTCTGGGGCGAGAGTGGGTTAGTGCTCAGGGGAATGAAAAACAACATGAGCTTTCCAGAGCTGGGTAAAGCCAGGATTTGTTGCTCTTACTGTTATTAATAGTGCCTTTTACCACTTTGAAAAGCGTAAACTGTCTCTGGGGTCGACTGTTACGGATACAGGAATGTTTGGGTATATCTGGGAATAGGGTTATGATCTGGCCCTGAAATAGGTATAAAAAAGGATTTAACACCGCACTGATACAAGGAGCAGATTTGCGGAGGAAGGAGGTGTGCATATGTCCCTATGTTTCCACTGCCTTTTACAGCCTAGAAAAGTAATTTGAAAAGCATTATTATTCACTGCGGTTCCTCTTAATATTCTGCTGGGGAAAAAAAAGAAAGACAGCACTGTTTGCTGATGATCTGTGGGAAATATGAATAGCATTTTAAATCTTTCACGGGCTGGACTTGTCTGAAGCATTTGTCTCTCTGCTGGTGTCACGCAGCGTGAACCCTGCGGAGGAGCTGCCGCTCAGAGCACAGAGCCGGTGCCGGGTTTGAGTGCAGGGCTGCCAGCTGCCCTGGCCGCTCCCTCCTGGGCAAAGGCAGCACCCACAGGTTATGTCTCCGTGTACCTGGAAAATAGTCACCAAGGGGTCTGAATGCAGAGCCTCTGTGCTGCCTGTAGAGGTAGCCTTTGCTAAATTTGTGCTTCTGCTCCATCACAGGTGGTCAAATAGCTGTTACAAACTTTTTAGCCATTATCAGCTGTATAGATAGCAGGAAACACCACACGTTGCGGTGCTTAGGTATAAATGTCCTATATATAAAATACAAGAGTAGGACTTGATCCTGAAAATCCTTATCCTGTTCAAGAAAGTCTTACTCAACAGTCCTGTTGGTTTCAGCTGGACAGTTTCTATGCACGTAGATGACTCAAGACAGTAGAAATGTGCCGTGTCAGCTTCTGGTCTGAAAACCCCTTTTGTGCAACATAGGATAAGCAGCTATCTTGCTTCTGAGAGGGAACTGATCTATTAGCCCTGTGAAGGCAGGCATGCTGGATAGTCTGATCTGTGGAATTTCTCTCACATATAATAATATTAAGAGAGGTTTAATATCACGCTGTTTTTGTAAGTGTACCAAAGTAAGATTAAAAATACTGTTATGCAAGCACAAACATGCAATTAAATGCTACAGTAGCACACTTAAAGGAATGAAAATATCTTCCTAAGAGCATTCTTAATAACTAACACTGGGATTTTATAAATCTGTAAGAGGCAGAAAGCAAGTGCATCTGCAAAACACCAATTTATCAAAATAGACATATTTTGTCATCATTGTATAACATGAGTACCTTGGCATCTGTCAACTTACAGTTTTCTTATTAGTGCACAGTTTTGTTCTGTAAAACTGGTTTGTAACTGTTTTCTTTCTGCATTTACAAATAAGATAAATATTGCTTATAATCAAAGATAAATTTTCATAGGTGAAAGCACTCTACTGAATTAAGATACTTAATCTCTACTCTGGCTTGTGATTTCGTGTGTGTGTGTTTGTTTTTTATTAAAGAAGGAATTGGCCAACAGCATTTTCTTACTGAATTATTAAATATTTTTTTAAATTAAAAAAAGTTGCAAATGCTTATTCTGAAAAAGAACCTGTTTTGAATGATCCTATTAAGTTAATATTTCACCTGGTTTTGTGCTTAGGTTTCTGTCAATGCTGGAAGAAGAAGTGTACAGCCAGAATTCTCCCATTTGGGATCAGGATTTCATGGTGTCTAGTTCCCGAACTGGCCAGCTGGGAATCCAGACAGGTAATTTGTGATGGGTTAGGGAGCACCTGAATATAAAGATAAACCTGTACAAGTGATGAATTCTAAGGAACGAGACTTAGATATGCAGCTTTATAAATAGCAGGCTATACCAAAATCAGTCTGCCTCCAGTAAGCACAGGTGTCTGACTCTCTGGTGCTTCCTCATATAAAGATCCCATTTTGATGATGAAATCCAGCTAACTGAAGGTGCCAGTGGAGCAGGCTGGGTGCTGAGGCAAATTGCCCGAGTATTCAAGCGGCACAAGTGCACTCAACGTGGGCAAGTGAGAATGGTCAGTGGGTAAATGGCCGCAGTGGGTCACCTGGTGGACAGTGGTCCCCTCACATGAGGACCCATGCCAGTCCTCCGACTCCCTAGCAGCAGGGATGTAGGGACCTAGCAGTAGGGAATTAGGGACCTTCCACATCAGATGTCCCATTGCCTTTGCACGCATACCTTTGATTTTCTTGTTTTTGTATAGCTTTTCCTTGCTTTTTTTCTTATTCATGTGCCTCATTGGCTATTCTGCAGCTTTATACTCTTTTCCTCAGTTAGGGTACTGAGCTATAAGTCATCCCTAAAATTGCAGGGGGACATTGGTGGTGGTTTTCTTTCACTTTCCCCTTCTCTTCCTTTCTGCTCAAAAGTATTTAAAATCCATTTATGCAATGGAAGGGGTTGACTTCAATTTTCAGTATTTTAGGAAGCGAAGACTGGACATATTTAATTCAATATTTTGTGACAATTCAGTATTTTGAAACAATTGTTGAATGTCAGTTGACAAAACCATCATGTCAGCACTTTATCTGATAGTGAATTTCCTGGAGTAGTGGGGAAATTCCACTGTGACAGATACAGGCTTTTTTTGTGAGAAATTCCTGGTCTGTACCATGAAATGGTGAATTATGCCTTAGGCACAATTTCATTGCAACTCTAAAATCATGTTGCTCTCAAGAGTTCATTCTATCATGTACATTTCTGCAGTGCTTCATTTTAATGTGCACCTCCTAAACACTGCATTCTTGGCATGAATATGGCACAAAAGAGCTGTTGCTGGTGATGACGCCAGGATAAAGGCATGCAAAGAGAAAGACTGCAGGTGTCCAGACTATGAGCTGTCACCTCAACCCCCCACCTGCCTGCCAAAAGTCTTGACATAAATGAAAACAGGATGATTTGGGATGAGCGTTTGTGGGTTTTTTTAAATATTAGAGAGATGTTAGTCTGTGGCTTTTTAAAATAATAGTTTCATCCTCTTAAGTGGTGCAACAACTTCTCCCTTTATTGACTTTGATTTGTCCAACCAGTCTTTGAACACTGTTAAAGTGGACAGCTGAAGCTGAATGATGAGATTTTGCTTTTCAATAGACTCCTACAAAAAGCCTTTTCATGAGGCTGAACTCCAGCAGCCTTGGCAGGTATATGAAGGAAGTTTGTTTTCTTAGCTTGTGCTCAGCACTGCAGAATAATAAAGCCTGATACTTGCAATGAAGTAAAGCTAACTCTGGAATCCAGCAGTAATACAGTCCCTCCTTAGGTAGAAGTTTAGAAAAATATGTTGAGATAAAGCTCTAATGTCTCTGCTTGCAAACTGGTGGCATTACTCTGTCGCACAACGTTAGCTGTTGCTTGGCAGGAGGTGGATGTGAAGTTGGGGCCCTCATTGTGACAGTCCTTCAGTCACCACTGTAATGGGTTCCATGTCCTGATTTTTTTGTTTCTCTTTTATGCCATTGCAGTTATGAGTCCTCCTCCTGTTGCAAGATCTGTTTCATACAGTGCAAGTCCTTCGTCTCTGGAGCAACCCAACAGTGGGAATATGAGTCCTGCTTGCAAAGTTTCTTCTGCCCTTGACTCAAACCTAGGTAATGAAGAGGGAGACTTGCTTTTGGGCTTCTGTCGATGTTATCAGTAGTTGCAGTACATGGTGACCATTGCCTTCACTCTGTAGTAGTGACCTTGAGGTGTTCTTACTAAAAGACATGCACACACATATTTTTTCTCCACTATGGTAATGTTTAACTAGCAGAAATGGCAACTGTATTTGGAAAAAAAAAATTTGGTTTGTTTAAATTCAGTTAAAATGGGGACGGGTCTGCTGGTGTCAGAGGTTGTTGAAAAACACTTTATTTGGAGTACATGTATTATGAGCCATGAAAAAATGTTTTGTTTAAGTAAAGACAGAGTCGAAGGGGCCATTGCATTTATTTTTTTTCAATCTTTCAAGGTACTGAAATTGCATACATTTGAGCAATAAAGAAAAGCACAAACACACCAACCAGGTTAAATTTTAAACCTGAATGAGGTCAGGTTAAAAAAAGAAGTTTGGGGGAAAAAAAGTTGTTGAATGCATAAATTCTCCTAATAAATCCTTTCTCAAACACCTCAGGATTAATGAGCCTGTCAAGAGAGTTTGTAGGTCAGAGAGATGATCACGAGCTCATGTAAAGTAATTCCTCAAGGAAGTAGAAAAAGCTAAATGAATTCTTAGCCTTGGTGTTTGCTACAGAGGAACTTAAGGCAGCTGCTAAACTGCAGCTTTCTTTGAGACACAAGTTGGGAAATGGTCTTAAAAGTGGGAATGATAGAAGACTTTTTTTTTATTACAGATCAGCAAAATGAGTAGTAAGTAGTCACTGGAAGAATTATATTTTTTTGAGAGTGTGAAAAGATATATGGAATTGGCAAACTAATTCTCAAGTTGTGCAGCTGAGCTGTCATTGGAATTGCCCTCAGCACTACGGAATTGAAACACACAGATGCAAAACTAAAGGGGTTCTAAGGGAATTCAGGAAGCTGTCAATTGCAAGTCTCCTATTTCAGGCAATTAGAAGAAACAATAATAAACTGATTAAGAATGGAATGAATATATGTATGAGTGATGTGATGTGTGGGAAATTCAGCGTGCCTTTTCTAGAACTCACGAATTGTACTTATCTGTGAAGGAGGTGGCGAGCATTTGGAAAGGGTTTTATATACCTGGATTTCCAGAAAGCTTTTGACAAATTGCTTCAAAAAATTCTGTTTTAAAACAAGAAATTAATCCCTTGGGAAATAAGAAGGAAGGTCCATTCACATATGAATACCTGTTTAAAAAGTAAGGAAGAAAGAATAGGAATAACTTGTTTCCACAATGAAGGGAGGTTAACAATAAAATTCTGTTGTTAAGAAAACAACTGCTTGAAAGTCTGAAAAGCGGAATGAACAGTTTGATCCTCATATATTTACAGCACTACAGATGTGGAAAAACAATCTGTACAATATATGTAAAATAGTGGGCACAGTGGGCCCTAAACTACCTAGTTGTTTCAGAAAGAAGATCTTAAAACTATTGTGGATTTTCCTTAGGGGAAAAAAAACCTAAACCAAACCAAACCAACTTACCTCACTGCTAAGTACTGATCACAAAGGCAAAATTCTGCATCCTAGCTCTGACAATGACCAGTACCAGATCTTTAGAGAAAGAATACAGGGACAAGGTAACCATGGAGTGATATTCCTGTTTGTATGCTTTCCTAGTATTTGGCAGTTTGCTGCTTGGATAAGTCTTGAGCTAGCAGCTGGCTCTTATCAGTATTATTGTACTCACTAGTCCTTGGTAGACTTTTCTTTCATGAATTTGTTTAACTACTTGCTTTTGCTATATTACATGTTGGTCTGCAGTTAGTAGTGCAGTTAATAATTAATGTGGTATATTTTGATTTGGAAACTTCATATAGATTTTCTAAGTCAAACATGTGTGACGTGTCAGACTGTACGTGCTGCTTGGTTTACTAAAAGGGTGAAAGAAATCTATAATGGATACTTAATTCCAATGAATCCCAAAATGGGATTTCATGTTATCCGAAAAGTATGCACTATAATTTGTGTATTGAGCACTGACCTTCCAAGACAGCAGCACAGAGGTTCACTGCAGAGGATGCTGAAGCAAAAAGAAAAGCAAATAATTTCACTGTGTATTTACAGAGGTGTAGGAGAAGGAGAGGTATATTCATCCTGCTTCACAAAGACAAAATTGCAGCAGTGATAAGTATTGTTCGGATTGCATTTCTTTCTCTTGCTCCCTTTCTATAGGGAGTGAAAAAAAAATTCCCAAACTTGGCATACAAATTAAAGAATATAACAGAAGTGCTGGACTTCACAGTACTAGTCTGTGACAGTTTGGTTTTTCTAATTTGTCTTGGCTTTGTTTTATAGGGGAAAAGAGAAAAAATAATGAACCCTATTCTCTGGAGGATTCAAAAAGACCAAGGGTTGTAGGAGATATTCCTATTGAGTTAATCAATGAAGTAATGTCAACAATTACAGATCCTGCAGCAATGCTCGGGCCGGAGGTGAGAAATATATAGACCTGGTCTGTTTGCAAATGGTCTGTTTTCAATAAATGTTCCACATGGATAGAGTATGATAAGCTATGAGTCCACAAAACTTACCATGCTGTCAGTAAGAAAAATAGAGACTTTCAAAGAGTATGATTAGGTGAGCAAAAAATATTGAAGAAATGCATCATTAACATGAAGAATAGTTCTACAATGTTTTTAATGCATTGTGTGCTGTTTGCAAAGAGACTTGGAAACTAGCGATAGTAAAAAAAGTAGATCCCAGGTTATTTTGCAGGGTACTTCTGTTACAGAACAGTTCCAGAGTATGCTTTTTATTGTTAATCATAGATGTAGCTCATAAGACAAGGTAAATGGGGTTCAAATATTGCAGCAGAATGAAAGATTGAAAGTTAGAATCTCTGTCAAGTGCAGAAGGGCTGATCTAAACAGTTATTTGCTCTGTCTTCCACAGTTGCTCTTTTTTTCTGCTGGAAGAGAAAAACAAACAGAATTGCAGAATTGTGCCATGTACGGAATTGCACACTTTTTTTTTTTTTGGCTGGCTTTTCCTCCTTCTGTTCCCTTTGCCAGGCTATGTTTTGCCAGCAGCTCTTGTTTGCCAAGGTTTAGCTAGAGACTGCTGAAGATTTGGAACCACCTACATTTCTTACTCAAACTATATACTGTGACTGATGGCTCTGCATATTACAAATGCTGTGCCAGTCTGGCTGTTGGGGCTGGCAGTGACTAGAAACCCAGCAGCCAAACTTTGCTCTAAAAAGTAAACAGTATGTGCATGCAGAGATGTTTTGGCATTGTAAAATGATCTTGAAAAAAAAAGTTAAATAAATTGTCTGTATTAATTTCATCTCCATTCAAATATATGGATGCAATTACCAGATATGTAACAGCAAAATCAGTAGAAATTAAAATGTTCTTTTTAGACTCTTATGGTAGTGGCATAGATAGTGGAAAGCACTACTAAAATGAAAAAAATATGACTTTGCCTGCTCCACCATTAAAATATATGATTTGCAGTATGCGTAGGCGAATCCATTACTTTTGTCCAAGCTGGCTAGACTAAAGAAAATATGAAGACTTAGCGGCAACTGGATGAGTGCTGTCCCTCGAGAGGTTTTTGGAAATTGATGAGTCATAACCATCGCTGTTGTTACCTAATCTTTACCAAAAGAACTTTGAATAAGCCTTTGTACACTGTAGTGTAAGACTTCTATCCAGCTTATTTGATGGTGTCACTTCTGCTAAAAAAGGTAATCACTGGCAGCTCTATTTTTGTAAAAAGATGGCTTGGAAAAAAGAGGGGGTTTCATTTGTTTGTTCGTTAAGGCTGTTCCGTCAGAGGATGTGAAATCTCCAAAATGTGATTTTGTTCCTCTTTTGTGTGGTACAGACCAACTTCCTCTCGGCACACTCGGCCCGGGACGAGGCGGCGAGGCTGGAGGAGCGCAGAGGGGTGATTGAATTCCATGTGGTCGGCAACTCCCTGAACCAGAAGCCCAACAAGAAGATCATGATGTGGCTGGTTGGTTTACAGAACGTGTTCTCCCATCAGCTGCCTCGAATGCCGAAGGAGTACATCACGCGCTTGGTCTTTGATCCGTGAGTACTGCTGGAGCGGGGTTTGGCGGGTGAGATGGAGAGAGCCTGGTGCTGGTTGCAGGCAGCAGTGTAGGAAGGGGCCAGCCAAGGTGGCGTGGAGGGCGGCTCTGCCCATGCTACCCTTTTCCCATCTTTTCAAGCCCCCCTAACTCTTGGCCAGTCTAATTGGATTGTACTCCAATACTATCTCGGTGGCTGTATTAATGACAAGTGGCTTCTTGTGGTGGGACTGTGGTGGGTTGACCCTGGCTAGATGCCAGGTGCCCACCAAAGCCGCTCTATCACTCCCCTCCTCAGCTGGACAGGGGAGAGAAAATATAATGGAAGGCTTGTGGGTCGAGATAAGGGCAGGGAGATCATTCAGCAATTACCGTCATGGGCAAAACCAGACTCAACTTGGGGAAAATTAATTTAATTTATTACCAATAAAATCAGAGTAGGATAATAAGATAAAAACTGAATCTTAAAACACCTTCCCCCCACCCCTCCCTTCTTCTGGGGCTCAACTTCACTCCTGAATTCTCCATCTCCTCCCTTCCAGTGACACAGGGGGTCGGGGAATGGGGGTTGCGG
>NW_009188169.1:0-12889 GCF_000690835.1 Fulmarus glacialis
GGGAGGCAAGCTCTCTACTGCAAGCCACTGTCAGGATGCTGTGGAGGAATTTGCAGGCCTTCACATCTCCCAGAGTTTCTGCTTGCAGCTCTCTTAAACGGAAGCAGACCCCAGAGTCACCCATACCATGTTTTCCAGAGCAGTCTAGAACTTTCAGTTTCTATTAAAAAAGGAAAAGAAGATTCTGTTTCTGAAGTCTCCTGATAGGAGACAGTTTCCAGGTTGAAAAAAGGCTCGAGTGCTTATTTGGGGTCAAAAATCTTAAAACCGCAATCCTGAAAGACCCTGGTGAGCTGCCGCAGCAGTGAGAATCGGGGCACCTTGTGACACAGCTGGCCTAACACCATGCTGCTCTCACCTGGGAAGCCCACGGCCACGCTGCAGAATACGCACAGGCTCACCTCGGCGTTTCCTAGGGGACTTCCAAAGCCTCCTTGGCCCAGAAACCAGGAATTTCTCTCCGCCACATACCACTCCCTGTGATCTGGTGGGTGTTTGTGGGCACGCTTACTAACGTGGGCACCACGTCTGTGGAGAGCGAGTTTGACTCCTGAGCTGAGCCCGGTGGCCACTAGATGGAGATAAAAGAAAGAAAAGGCTACAGCTCGGATGCGAGGACAAGGAACGGGGAGCGAGAAGCTTCTTCAGGAACTTCAAAGGTTAAGGGAACTCTTGTTTTGCTGAAATTATGCGTTCTTTCTAGAGGCAGACGCTGTTATTTATCTACAGGGCTCCAGGGAAGTGACTTTAAGAAATCCCCCCCGCCTGAGAGGTTTTCACCATGCAGAGAAAATGAGGTATTTTGCAAAAAAATAAAAATCTTACTCTTTCTTCCTTTTTCCGATGACCCCCTCTGTAACAGAGGCTGGCAGCGTGCTGTGTGCTGTACTCATCCAGCAGCGCTAACCTGTCCTTTCCCGGCAACCTCTGTAGGTATCCCAGCTGCTAACGGTCCTGGGGGCAACGACAAGAGCAATGCAATTAAGCATCATTTGCTGCTTGGGCTTTCTTTTGAAGAGTGACTGTTTTCCATTGAGTCACTGACCCTAAACATGTGGTACACTTCATTTTTGAACATGGCTCAGTGAAACAAAAGTAGTAAAAAAAAAATTCACATGCACATTTCTTCCACATCGCTATTGATTGTTTCTAAATGTCAAGGCTAAACATCTCCAATTTTGTTGTAAGAAGATGTATTTGGACAGCCAAAACCTTTTAGATAGTGCCCCCACAGTTCGAGTGTGAGAAGATTTATCCATGTAAATCTTACTTGCATGCACAAATGAGGTTTTCTGTGTGTTTGTAATTCAGCATCCATTACACTTAGAGGGCAGATGTATCAGGCTAAACACTTTAGACCCTTGCCCAAACCAGAACTGTACAAGGTGGGCAGGTTGGCAGGCATCACAGGAGTACACCATAATCCTGCTGGTAGTCCTGCCTGAATGATTGACTACTAATACTTTCAAAAACCCACAAACAGCCGTGTATTTCAAGCCCTTAAAGACTGTAACTCACTGCTTCTGTTGTTTCTGTGGTAACAAGATAAAATAGTGTAATAATATAATTTAATGGCTAAATAACAGCAGTACTCCAGCTGATGTGCTAGCCATGTCCCCATTAGCTAGGAATCATGGCGTATCAAAAGCTCATTCAAATTTGGGCAATTATTTGTAAATATTATTCTAGCTTCAAATGACAGCAAAGATTATTAATGATTCGGCTGCAGGGCTACATCTGATGGTGGAGAATTTCTTATTCTTCATTAAAAAAGAGCAATCAATCCCATCAGTTTTATAACATTGTACTGGGTCTGGCTGGGAGTTAATTTTCTTCATAGCAGTTTGTATGGTGCTGTGTCTTAGATTAGTGACCAGAACAACGCTGATACCATGTTTCAGCTGTGGCTGAGCAGTGTTTGCACAGCATCGGGGCCTTCTCTGTTTCTCAGTCTGCCCCCCCAGTGAATAGATTGGGGGTGCACAACAGGTTGCGAGGGGACACAACCAGGCAGGTGACCCAAACTGACCAAAGAGGTATTCCCTGCCATATAACATCATGCTCAGCAATAAAAAGGGAGAGGAGGGGATTTTAGGGGGGTTAGCCATCTTTTGCTCAGGAACTGGCGGGGCATCAGTCTCCCCATGGGAGGTGGTGACTGATTGCCTTCGCATCAGTTCTTTTGCTTGCTTTCTCTCTTCTTCCACTCCTTCACTTATTAAACAATTTTTATGTCGACCCACAAGTTTTGTTGCTTTTACTCTTCCTTTCCCCTTTCCCCCGTCCCACTGGGGGCCAGGGGAAGTGAGCGAGCAGCTCTGTGGCGCCTCGCTGCCTACCGGGGTTAACCCACCGCAAACACGGAAAGCTCACGGAGTCAGAAAAGGTTAAAAAGCGTGACTCATAATAACGTTTGCCTCCATACTTGTAACACCCACCCACCCACCCCACCCCCAGCACACACAGAGCTGCATGTTTAGGTTTGGGATTCAGGCAGAAATCCCAATTCTCACAATACCCGGTGAGAAAGATCCCTGCCTGGATTTTGGGAAGGCCCCTAAAGGCCTCCTCTAGTCACAGCAGGGCTGACAGCAGCTTGGCTCGGGCTAGATCCTCAACACTAGCGCTCTGGAGTAAGGCAAAACATTGGATGCAGAAAACATTACTGTCAGTGCCGTTCCAGAGGTGCAATACTCATGTTGGAGAGCCTGTATAGGTGCAGAGGACTCCAAAATGGTCTTTCTCCTTGAGTACACAATCTAGAGCCATCTGTTCAGGCCCACAACCAGCACCCAGGGCCTCACCAAGTTTTAAGACAGCCCCAGTGTTGTCAGATTGCCTCAGGTCCCCGCACAGGCACAGCTTCTTCCCGAGTCCCTGCTGTGCACGTATGCCTGCAATACCCTAAGCCATTTTTGATGAACAGGACGATTTTTCAGTCAGCAGTAAGCTGCATGCAAAAAAGCGTATGTGAGCATTTAGAGCAATCACTTGGGGATTTTTTTTTGGTTGTTGTTTTAAAGTTCCAAGCTTAACATCCAACAGGACGTTTCACACTCCGCTCTAACTAGAAATGGGGAAGCCGAGTCCAGACTGCCATATCACAGCAGCTGACTCGGCTCTACTGCAGACAGAGCCTGACCCTGTCACTTACGTTGATCAGAGTTCCAAAAATGCAGGAGCCACAAACTCAAGTAAATAAAATCAGGATTCCACCCTGGGATCCATATTTAAATATACAGGTGCCCCTACACTATATACAGTGAAAACTGTGGCGTACTTCCACATACTGAAATCGTTTAGATGAAGTGCTGATGGCACCCTGCTGTTGTAACATCTTTCCAAATCAATGTCATAATACAGTTGTGGACATACAGTTATAATCTACAGCAAGATATAAGCTATTACTTCTCCTTCCCTCTTTATTTTTGTTTAAAACAAAAAGAAACCATTTTTAACGTGCTCTCAGCCTTTCAGGACAAAAGACTTGCCAACTGCTGTTGACCCTTTTCCACCTCCTTTGGACCTCATTCGTCTAGAATTAGAAGTGATGTTTTCCTTGCTAACAGACCATTTTGTAAATAATTGATAAAATTGCTCATTTCTGAATTATTTTCCCTTAGCTCCTTTTAGCCAAGAGAATTATACACAATTAATGTATCTGTAGGCTTAATGGCACGTCTTTGGTCAGGACACTGCAAATTCACCTTCACTGTCCCCCCACTACCACACCCTCCAAAAAATCCATATGTGTGCTCACAAACATGAAAGAAAACACCTTAAAAAAACCTTACACAAGTCAAGGGATGCGTACAAGGTTAGTATGCTACAAAATTCACTTGTTTGGTACATAAATGCTACCGAGCTTGCTGGATAGACTCAATGTTTTGAGAGCAGATTGTCTTGCTTTAACTTCACTGGAATCTTAATCAGTGCCTATTTTTTATGGTCTGAAGTGAAAGATGGCCTCAGTCCATGACCTTGGCAATAGATACCCATCTAACACTCTGGAGACATCAGGCTCAAAACACCGACCCCACTGAATTTATTCAGTAAATTCCTGCCGGTTTCAACACAGCCTGAATCTCACCCCAACACAAGTCCTGCAGCTCAGGGCTCTCAGGTGGGCTCTGGCAGAGGAGCAACATTTATCGCCTCCAGCTCTTCCGTTTTGCTGGAGATTAACACCAGGAGCAAAAGGGGCAACAAGAGCGACTGTGCAATGTTTCTTCAGCTACCCCAAGTTCACAGCGCTAATATGCTGGCTTGAGGAGCCGGCATGTGTTTGCTGCTGCGATGATAACCTCCAGCAGAAGGGAGACAAGAGCTACAGGCAGTAACACCTTCTACCACGGCTGCTGAATCCAACAGACTTCTCAGAGCAACATAACAGGCACCTGCCAGATGGAAGAGAAGGTGGCAGCCACCGAGACGGTCTGAAGTGAAAGATGGCCTCAGTCCATGACCTTGGCAATAGATACCCATCTTACACTCTGGAGACATCAGGCTCAAAACACCGACCCCACTGAATTTATTCAGTAAATTCCTGCCGGTTTCAACACAGCCTGAATCTCACCCCAACACAAGTCCTGCAGCTCAGGGCTCTCAGGTGGGCTCTGGCAGAGGAGCAACATTTATCGCCTCCAGCTCTTCCGTTTTGCTGGAGATTAACACCAGGAGCAAAAGGGGCAACAAGAGCGACTGTGCAATGTTTCTTCAGCTACCCCAAGTTCACAGCGCTAATATGCTGGCTTGAGGAGCCGGCATGTGTTTGCTGCTGCGATGATAACCTCCAGCAGAAGGGAGACAAGAGCTACAGGCAGTAACCCCTTCTACCACGGCTGCTGAATCCAACAGACTTCTCAGAGCAACATAACAGGCACCTGCCAGATGGAAGAGAAGGTGGCAGCCACCGAGACACTAAAATAGAAAGACAAATACTTGAAGGCTGCATATGCTTGGATCTGTCAAAACCAAAAGGGCCAGGGTAGGAGACAAAAAGAAGCTGTAAGATCAATTCCTTTTTCTTCAGGAACCCCTGGTCTGCACAAACACACCACCTTCAAGGTTGTGTTCAGCCCTACAAAATCAAAGCACGCTTACTGACTTCAGTGAAGCTCCAGGGCCCTTTTGTGCCTTCTGGAAAAAAAAAAAAAAATTATTTACTAAATCATGGTTGACACACTTTGGTTTTGCTTGAATGTTAAAGTCTACAGATGATACAGACATCATAAAACTACCACAGAATCTGACACAACTGACAGATGTCATACAAAATGCTCTCGGAAGGGGCAGGGGTTATCAGGAAAATTGGTTTTGCATGGAAATGGACATTTAAATGTTACCTCCTGATACACACAAACTTTCTCTAGGGAGACTGGAGTTAAGCCTGTGGATGCTGGTTGATCCCTATCTGTATTTCTTTTAGGAATACTGAGAAGGTGGAAAAATTATTTTCTTCTTGCAAAGCTGGTTATAAGCATCAAAAATTTTCAGTGCAACTATAACTTCATTTTTCAATTCCCTCAAGGCATTTTGTTCTGAAATTTTTGCCAACAATTTTAAAACTATACTTCAAATAGAGTGAATAAAATTAGATTAAAGCAGAAGATTTTAATCCGTTACGATAACAGACTACTTAACCTGCAAATCAAGATCAAAGAACTCTTACTAGCACTAATACAGAAAACCAAAGCAGTGCCATACATCAGATTTACTTCTCATCTTGCACTAGCAATGCTTGCGTTTTCAGAAGTTCATCTTGAATTTCATTTCCCTTCAGCAAAGCAGGTTGCTAACTTATAAACAGAGTTTTATCCTGAACACAAATAAGGAAGCATTTAAGAAGGGTGAGTGTGTAAGCCCACAGTACGTATATGAGGAACAAGAGACTGCTAGGCTCTGCAAATGATAGTTTTGTACCGTCTACAATTTGCACATGAAAGAAAATCTGTCAGTCTGAGAAAAAACTGTCTTCAGCTGGTAATTTCATTTAATTACTCTCATTAAGAATAAAATTCAGCTTCTCCATTGGCCAGCTCAATGCTGATGCAATGCTCTGGTCCTGAAGCAGGGACACAGAATCAAAGGAGTCTTACGACTGCAAGCAAATAAATGTCACCCTCCCATAGAGGCAACAGAAGCCAGATTCTCCTCTCCGTTCCAGGGTAATATTACACAATACTACTATTAAGGAATTCTGCTTTTATAGAGCCATAGCAAGTCAAACGGCACAACGGTGGTCAGCCTTCAAGGCTACATCTACAGGGCTAAATAGAACAGGGCCACAGATGGGTCTCTGGTCCTGAGGCCAAGTGGCACAGGCTGGCCTGTCTGATCTCCCGTAGGACCCAGTGGCCCCAAGGGATACCTGTGAAGCGATCCGAACCCGGGCCAGTCCCGCATCACCAGCTGGTGACAGCAGTCCCTTGCGTGCCACCACCCAGCCGCACCCAGACACTCACACAAGCCAGCAGCACGCGAGGGAACAACTCAGAAGAACGGGCGAGCAGCGTTCAAGCTCATTCATTTGGCAGTACAGGTGTAGTCTGAGAGTACCTGGGGACTTTGCATGAGCAAGTACAGCATTGAGAAAACCCTGAATGCTGGATTAGGTCCTGCACACTGATGCTACTTGGCTGTAGAGGTGAGGTCACGTGGCAAAAAAAGCCTCCAAATGGGACGGATCCCTTGGCCTATGCAAAATGATCATCTCCGGCAGCTTTGCTTCTCCTCTAGGTAGTTGGAACAGCCCAAAAGGGACATCAGAAACCAAGATCTGGATGGTTATATGCAGGGCACGGGAGAACAACATACGCTGAAGCACGCAATTGTATCCAGGGATTAGGAAAAGCGTAGGAGGGAAGCACACTGAGGGAGGATTCAGATTTATGTTGCATTAGCAATGATATAACAGCTGCAGTTGTTTGTTCCAGCTATATGTACGCACACTTACAGTTAATAATAACTATCAAGTTCCCTTCAAGACCCACTGCAATAAGATGAGCGCTTAATTATAGCTCAGAACAATAATCTTTAGTCATGCCTTGCGTTGTAAAAATCCCAATGTCAGGCTTTCATGTAATTACGCCCTTGATAAGCAAATGTGAGTCACGAGCGTTGACAGCAACTACAAAAAAGCAGGTTCCTCGCTGCGGTGGCAAGGGCAAGCAGACCAAAAGGACCTCCATAATTTAGAGGAAGAAACAGCAATGGATGAGAAAATGCAGACACAGAAGCATGCCCATAACCTTCCTCACACCGTTTTACAAATTCCACTTACACGCTTTAAGGAAACATGTAAATCCAATACAGAAAGAAAACCCTCATCCTCAACCTGTCACCCCCTAACGCTTATTCCCAACAGTGAAAGCCCACACAGCTACAGGCAGCTGCGCTGGTACGCGGTGCTGGTGGCAGCCAGACTCATCACCTGCCTCCCCTTCCCCAGCAGGCCAAAAGAAAGGTTTCCCTGAGCCACTTGCAAGAGGCACAGCACAAGAACCACCGTAGTAAGGCAGCCCTTCAGCTCAGCACGCTGCCTGCAACAGTGGCAAAGCCCTCCCAAAACGGGTAATATCAGCAGAGGCGCACAGCTATCGCTTTCTCAGAATAGCTTCCCAACGTCCAATGTGCTTTTCTCGCCTGCCAGAAACCAATCTGAAAACAGATCACAGGAGTTAAATAAAACATGATGGGCCTTATTTACTCAGGAAGGAGACTGGAACTTTTGCTTACAAAAATGCAGAGGTGCAAGCATTGCTTTTATATTTACACCGGACACACACAGTCAGTGGCCCTGCCTGCTCTCCAAAACCTCAGTCAGAATAAAGCTAAATTTCCTATCGCAGGAACAAGATGTACATAGGTTTGGAGCTGCTGAAACTTGGATAGCTATATGCTGTGCATCCAGCCAGACAGGTCTTTTTGTGATCCTTGGGCTTGGAGAGGAGGAAGCATTTGAGTATCAACAAGACAGGAACGTAACTCTGCTGCACGGATAACAAGTGCTATCTGCACATTTACTTGAGTGAAATACTCTTGTGTTTGTTGTTTTGGCTCACCAAAAAGAAAAAAAAAAATACAACTGTCACAGTTACATTGGCAGGGATTGTGTTATTCCTTTCCTCTAGGTTTTTAAATTATAGAAATAAATTCAAACATTTAATTAGACTTCGATGCTTCCAAACTTTGCCAATGGAGAGCTGGGTGAGCCTTGCGGTGTTTGTGTCTTTTCAGAATGCACAGAACCACTAAATATAGATCTGAGGAAAAAAGTAAATAAATCACAAAATAGGTAATTAAAGCACCTGCCACCCTCACAGCCCAGCCTTAATTCCACACCATCATATGCTGACAATAGTCACTGGGAGTCTGGGTAGCTTCTGCAAGCTTAAATTCACCATCAAGGTGAATGAAATCACCATTTCATTTTACAAATAAGGCATTGGAATTATTGCTCATGAGCAATCAATAGACATCCCTCACTGTCTGTTTCTGCCCAGTGCTTTGGAACAACCTCAAGAGCATTTCCACTGCAGGCCGGGGGCACCAAGCCATCTATATGCAGATCTGCTATAATATCCCAGATTCCGTGAAGGGCTACATGCAGCACTTGAATAAGACAAGGGAGAACTGATTTCTGTGCCCACCTGCCACAAACCTTGGCCAAGTTGCTTCAGTCCTGAGGCCCAGGACATGCTGCCCATGTCCAGCTGCAGCTGGTAGCTCCTTAAGGCACAGTACCTCATTCCCCTTCAGCTAGGACATTAGGAAAAACTTCTTTACTGAAAGAGTGGTCAGGCCTTGGAACAGGCTGCCCAGGGAAGTGGTGGAGTCACCATCCCTGGAGGTATTTAAAAGACGTGTAGATGAGGCGCTTAGGGACATGGTTTAGTGGGCATGGTGGTGTTGGGTTGACAGTTGGACTCGATGATCTTAGAGGTCTTTTCCAACCTTAATGATTCTATGAAATTATTAAAAAAAAAAATTATACTTCGACCTCCTCATCCATCAAACAGGCATAATGACTTTTACTTTCCTCAGAAAGTCTTCCAAGATGTACTTACTGCTTAAAATTAGGATATGTGCTCTTATATAGACTACAGGAAAAGGCATTTTGTTTCTTAAAACGCTACTTGGGACCAAAGTGAGGTCACAGTTGCAGCGCAGGACTGCGTGACAGGCCGATAAGCCTGCTGTGCCAGGTTGCGTGGGTTGGTGTATGGCTATGATGGAGAGCACTTTCCCCTGCACCCCAGCCTGCCCTCGCAGCAAGCAGTTTCTGAGAACTGCATCTCGAGAATTAGAGACAAGGAAAAAGATGCCATGAAACACAGAAATAGCATCCTGAACTGCTGTTGGGCCCTGAGGACGCTCTCCTCTAGGAATATCTGGTCATCCCCACTGAGGACACATCTATGCCACACGGCCCAAGCCAGGCAGCAGATATGGTGTGAGACCATGTACTGTGCTGACTCTGCCAGCCTGCATCCAAACGGGTGCAGTTGCAGTTGGGTAGCACAGTACCTGGTGTAATCAGTTCAGGCTAAGATAATTAGCCAAGCACACTTGGTTCTGGAGTTGTTACTGCATAGAGAGCCAGCTTAAGGCTCAAAGACAGACTTCCCTCAAACAGGATTTATCCTGAGGCTCCAACCTATCCAAGCAAGGTGATGCCAATACTTTCAATAGGTTTCATAATACAGCTATTTTCAGATCTTTGTGCTAAACTAGACATCTTGATTTTCCAAAACACGATTTCAACAAAGAACAACAAACAACCAAAAAACCTCTCCCCCAAAAAAAGAGACAAAAAAAAAAACAAAGAAAAAAAAAAAAACAAACACAAAACCAAAAACTTCCTGCCATCACATAGACACACCAGGGCTGATCTAAACTGTTTTGCCCCAGCTCTAGAAGCAGGCTGAAAGATTGCTTACCAGTCCAGGCACAGCGAGAGCTGGCTGCTCCTCACGCAATGGGGATCTCCGGGCCAGCAGGACCTATTTCACCACTCCAGTCAGGCAGTGGGGCAGCCCTGGGGGTGGCTACAAGTCCAGATCACCAGGCAAGCCCATGGTGACCACATAAGTCCGATAGGAAGTTAAGTCAGGATCGTGTCCAGTGAGAGCAGCCAAGGTCAGACACAGTCCCACGGTGGCCAGGCAAGTCCACAGTGACAAGACAGCCAGAAAAACAGCCAACATACTGAGGGCTGGAGCAATAAAGACCAGCACTCCTACAACACTGCTTAGAGAAGAAGTGGTAGCCCCAGGCAGAGCTTAAAGGGAGCTCCTGGGCTGTGGGCAGGGTGGGTGGAGACCCCAGGAGAGGCTGATCAGGGTAATTAAGGCTGTTACTGCCCTCAGGCCCTGGCACTGAAGGTTCCCCACAGAGGAGAAAAAGCGTTTTAAAAGATGGAACAAATACTCCCATTTAGCTATGAGGAAGGCAACCCTACTTTATATAACAGGCACTGGATACGGTACACTGAACTAAAATCAAACGTGTAACGTGAAATCTCCCTCCTACTAATGGCAAGGCCCTTGCTTGCCCAGACAGCTCAAGCTCATTTCCAAATGCTGCAAACTTGTTAGAAGAACCCAAATTCCCTCTCACTTCACCATCAGCATGCAAAGTGGCACTCCTAAAGAAAGTGCGGGCAGGTCAGTCTCCAAGAAAAGCTTAAGCAGGGAATATTTTTTCACAGAGCTTTCAGGAGTAACTGGAGGAACTCCGCCTGTCAGTTTTAAGTGCTCAGAAAATATGGGATACCTTTAAAGTACAGATTGAACATTATTCAGAAAAGTACAGCAAGAAGACTGGTTGCATTCATCTTACAAATTGTTCATGGTAACCCAGTGCTCTCTCCTTAATCCACTTGGAGCAAAGTTGATCTTTCCTCTAAGCACAGGTGATTTAATAGCCCATAACTGCACCTGGGGAGGAACAACCCCATGCACCAGTACGTCCTGGGGGCCACCCAGCTGGAAAGTGGCTTTGCAGAAAAGGACCTGGGGGACCTGGTGGACACCAAGTTGAACATGAGCCAGCAAGGTACCCTTGTTGCAAAGAAGGCCCATAGCATCCAGGGCTGCATTAGGAGGAGTATTGCCAGCAGGATGGGGGAGGCGATCCTTTCCCTCTGTTCAGCACTGCTGAGGCCACAGCTGGAGTGCTGGGTCTAGTTCTGGGCTCCCCAGTACAAGAGAGGCATGAACAAAGAGAGTCCAGCAAAGGGCCACAAAGATGATTAAGGGACTGGAGCATCTCACATGAGGAAACGCTGAGAGAGCTGGGACTGTTGAGCCTGGAGAAGAGAAGGCTCAGGGGGATCTTGTCGGTGTAGATAAATACCTGAAGGGAGGGTGCAAAGGTGGCAGAGCCAGGCTCTTTTCAGTGGTGCCGTGAAGGACAAGGAGCAATGTGCACACACCGAAACATGGGAAGTTCCCTCTGAACATCAGGAAACACTTTTTCGCTGCAAGGGTGACCAAGCACTGGTACAGGTTGCCCAGGGAGGTTGTGGAGTCTCCATCCCTGGAGATATTCAAAAGCCATCTGGACATGGTCCTGGGCAACCAGCTCTAGGTGGCCCTGCTGTAGCAGGGGTGGTTGGACAGGATGACCTCCAGATGTCCCTTCCAACCTCAACCACTCTGTGATTCTGAACAACACCTGAACAGGTGAGATCCCCATGCCTGAGATACAAGAAACAACGGCACCCAGGTTTGTCCAACTGCTGTTGGATGCAGTACATGGGCTGCCTAAGGTGTTGAGTTGTGCCCTAGAGTGGTTTGTGCATTGTGATTGCTAAATTGTAAGGGATGCCTCAAAGGTCCTCAGAGCATGAGGACCAATCCAGAGGTCTTCAGAATGGGGGAGAAATTCCCTATCCAAGTATTTTTTGTCCAAAGAGAAGCAGCGCTGACCTGAAAACCCCTGGACTATGACTTTTCTCTCTTCCACTGGAAGGTGATCAATATTTCTTCTTCATTCCCAGTCTTTACTACTAGGAAAATAAACTATATCCACATGGATTATAGGTGTCAGGGGATTTTTAAACGAGACACTGGGAAGAACTGGAAGAGTTTTGTATTTAAACATGAAACTAATCTATTTAAATTCTGCCTTTTAGACTACGTGCTTTCTCAAACTATGATTCTAACCACAACTTTTTCTACCATTGAGATAAAATGCGAGCTTCCTGCTAACCACTGTTATCTCTTCTATAAGCTTGTCAAATATGTTGTTATACACAAATTATTAATCTAACAAACTACTGGCAGTAGGCACCTTATATGCTCAAAAGAGTAATAAAGTCTTGTACTGCTGCGTTAATTATTCCATTAGCTGAAATATCGGAAGTCTGTGCTTTGGACCAGAAGGCTGTGGGCACACCAACCATTGACTAAATGGTATGTTTTCTGAAAATCCCTTATTAGCATTTTGGCAACGTGCCCCCGCTACTCTGAGAGCCAGATATCACCACCTTGAAATAATGTCAGCCATTTAGTTTTTCACAGCAATACCTCAGCCACATATCTAGCAAAAACTTTCAGATCTGTCGTGGTTTAACCCCAGCCAGCAACTAAAACAGCCGCTCGCTCACCGCCCCCCCTGGTAGGATGGGGGAGAGAATCAGGAGGGCACAAGTAGAAAAAGTCGCGGGTTGAGATAAAAGCAGTTTAATAATGGAAATGAAACGAAGTAGAACAGTAATAATAACAATGATAACAACAACAACAACAGAATAGACAAAGCAGGCGACGCACAAGCAACCTCTCACCACCAGCTGACCGCGTGTCATGAACTGCGAGAGAGCCTCCCCTAGTTTTCATACTGAGCATGACATTACCTGGTATAGAATACCCCATTGACCAGCTGG
>NW_009188170.1:0-44437 GCF_000690835.1 Fulmarus glacialis
GGGGGGAGGAGGTAGAGAAAATTGGGAATGAAGTTGTGCCCGGGAAGAAGGGAGGGGTGGGGGAAGGTGTTTTAAGATTTGTTTTTATTCTCATTACCCTACTCTGATTTGATTGGTAATAAATTAAATTAATTTTTCCCCAAGTTGAGTCTGGTTTGCCCGTGACAGTAACTGGTGAGTGATCTCTCCCTGTCCTTATCTCGACCCACGAGACTTTCGTTATATTTTCCCTCCCCTGTCCGGCTGAGGAAGGGTGCGATAGAGTGGCTTTGGTGGGCACCTGGCTTCCAGCCATGGTCAGTCCACCACATTTGACCGTTCTCAGATTTACTCTAAGGCTTTTGAACTGTTCTGTAGTGAACAATAATCAAGTTAAAAAAATGTTTGAGCACAGGTATCAAATTCTTATATTCAGGCTCCTAAAGCTGGAATGACTTTTAAAGATGCTGAACCTATGTAATTGATAAAAGGGAGATCAAAATCTTCAGTAAAGAAGTCAGTTAAGTGTACATACACAGAAAACACAGAATACTTTTAGGCACTATGGTGCAAAATACCGACCTTATTTTTCATTTGCTTTGGAATGTTGTGATTGGAATTGGCCAGATTTAAGCATTCAAAAAATGTTTCTCTTTCACTCCATCCTGCCACTTTGGAGCAACTAATGTTATGTGTGCATGCATACACACATACAAAATTTCTCAGTCAACAGAAACTGTCTAACATTGGTATATCTGTCATGATATTGCATTTCCAAAGTCATGTTGTATTTCCAAATATGAAACATGAGCCCCATAATCCGGTAGCTGCTGAGAAGCCTGGTGAGATTCTGGTGGCTTTTGGTATCGCTGTTGAATGGTGAGAAGCTGTGAACTTACAAGAGCTCCATCACCTTCAGTCCATGGGTCAAAATCCATTTCAGCCCAGGCTGTCCCAGGACAAAGTCTGCCTTGCATCATCGTTATCAAAGTGCCAGGTTGTAGTGCCAGCTGGCTGCCTGGACTGTCTGATGTGCAGGGTTACTAACCCCTGCACATGTAGTGTATGTAATTCGTTATGCTTGGAAGTCTTTGCTCCAAAGAGCGAGACTGCAGAAGTCAAGCAGCCTAGACTGCCTCAGACATTGCAAAGCCCTAGCTCCCCAAACTGGAGGTTGCTGTAGGCTGCAGAATTTTGAAGCCGTTGTCCTTGAGTGGTAGAATCAATGAAGCCCTCACTTCATATTAACTCGTGTCCTGCAAGCCCACAGCCCCATCACTACAACAAGGATGTTCCCCACATCCTGCCTGCAACATCTCCAGTCTCCACCAGAACTCCTCATCCCTCCACCCTCCCACAGCTCCACCTTTTCTGCCTCGTTTCCCCTTTAGCTATAAAAGAAACAGCATGTGTCGTGACCACTTTGATGCATCTGGACAACAGGAAAAAATGAGCTCACCACTTTCAAGCTCATGGTGGAACATTTTCCTCTGTGACACATTATTTTAGGACTCTCGCTCCTTCAAACAACCACTTTCCATGAAGTATGTCAGATTTAACTATCTTTGAGACATCTTAGTGAAAGGTAATTGAAATTATGCCAGCAGATTTGAAAGATATTAGGAGGTGATAAGCAGACAGATGGATGGAGAAAATGATTGCCTAAACCTTGTTTCTGAAGGAAATTAGGGTAAAAACAGGCTCTCTTCTCTAATTTAGCAGAAGGAAGTTATTTTAATGTCAATAACTACTTTAGAAAAACTTGGCAAACCCTGAAATGTCCATGCAGACTTATCTTCATGTGATAGTGTTTGGAGTCGTGACTACTGTCTATGTAAGGATTTATCTCACTGTGTGTAAAAGTTGCCATAGCAACAGCACTCTGCAAATAATTATATAAATAATAAATGAAAGATTTTATGACCGTACATTAAAGCTGCAGTTCTCATATAGACTTCTTTTGCCTCACAAATTGAAGAAAAGGGTCACACGGAGTTTTTCTTGGTGCGCATATTTATTTGCCTTGCTCAAGGAAGTAAAACATTTGCTTTAGGAGGTGAATACTAAAAATTATTAATCCAGAAGACAAACATTGGCCAAACCCCAGCTGAGGGATGATAAATTTTGTTTCTCAAAGCCAGAGGTCAGAAGTACAGGTTCTGAGCCTCTCCCAAAACCCTGAAGCAAATTAAAAGCTGCCTTAACAAGACCCCTGGGATGCCACCTGTACAGACAAATTCCCGGCAGGTGCAGAACCACCAGAGAGCTGCTTTAATGTCCTTCTTTACACCCCAGACAGAGGCCGTGACCATGGAAAAGGTGCGTAACTAATGTATCTGGTCTCCTTGCATCTCCGGCTGTCTTAATCCAGCACATGCTGGCTAGAGCTGGTATAAATTAACCTGCTGCCTACTCTTTTCTGGTCTTTCTCCAAGTACACACCTCTGCTCTTACAAAAGGGAATCTGAGTAATCATCCATATATGTTTCACATGTTCTCAGGGCCATGTCCTGTGGTGATTCTCCATACAGATCTCCAGTTGAACACATGCAGAGTTGTCTACACAAAGCACTAGGGAATTGAGTGTTGAATATTTTATCAGAAGGTACTGCAGTCTCTTCATTCGAACTATGTTTTTTTCGTGTGTAGGAGTGCTCTTTAAAACTGAGAAATGGAATTAGTGCTTTGGCAGGAGGGGCAGGGGTAAAACTATTGTTCATCACTTAAAACTAGTCAGGAAGAAAATGTGCATATGTTTATTGGATGGGTTCATCAGTGATGACTGCTATTTGCAGCAGTCTCGGTGAATCAGGAGGCATTATTTACATGTGCAGCCTGATTGGCTAACATTATTCTATATTATCCTCGGTATTTTGGATTAATAAAGAGGTAAACATGATGCTTGACTCATCAGTTCAATATTTCAGGCAATTTTGAACCATGCTTTCCCTAATTGTTTATTTAGGCCTATTTAGAATTATTATAAAGCCTGTTATAGGTGGATCACATTTGTATGTGTACATATATGTATATTTATACATATATTTATATTTTATGTACCTATAATGTCTATATAGAAAATATATAAAATGCACAGTTAGTCAAAACAAAGAAAGATTAATCCAGCCAGGTCCAGTTCTGAACTTCAAATCATTTGGATGAAAATATCTTCTGCTAATGTTTTGTGACTTTTCAGACTCCTCTGAGTAGAAATAAAGATCCACTTTTCAACATGGCTTTAAGGTCTAAAAAACTGCTTTTTTTGGACTCAAGCTGAAAGTGAGTTCAGAGCCAGGATTTTCATAAGCATTGTCCTGAAACCAGCTCCCTCTTTTCTAAGCCAGGAGACCAACAGCCTAAATATCTCCATAAAACAAAGTTGGCTGGCTGTCAGATAAGCAAATCTCAAATTCTTTAGTACAGGAAGCCTGAATCCAGCAATGTGTCTAGTTTGAACACATGAGTAATCTCACCGACCTTGTATTGTTAGTCTGAACAAACATATGACAGTCCTTCCAAAAACGAGCAGGAGACCAGTCCAGACTATGAAGCATTGCTGTAATAACACTACTGAGAAAATGGTAGATCAAGTGCTTTTCTAGTTCAGGTTTTTGAATTAAGGACTTCTTTAGGTGACCAACCAAGACAGAAAATCATAGCTGACAGTAGTAAAGTCTGTATTTTAAACAAAGATGTTTAAACAAAAAAAGTTTAAACAAACAAAGTCTGTATTTTAAACAAAGATGGTTACATATAGCATCAGAAGCCCTGTTCTTTCAGGTGAGCAGCATCCAAAAGTGGGAACCCTTTTAAGTTCATCACCTTTTAATTTCTTGTGGATGATTCTCAAAATGTTCCACCAATGATAGGTCTAATTCTGTTTTTGCTAAGTTTGCTTTGTTGTGTCATATGACAGTAAGGGACCGCCTGGATCAACATGATCCAGGTGTCCCCAAACCAAAAGACATCAAATCCCCCCTGACCCCATATAACAGTCTTCAGCCCTTTAGTACAATAACTGGAATTTCACAGAACAACTGGCTGCAGGAAAGGAAGAAAGGACTTACAATTGAGAAATGTAGAGACATTTCTGGAGTGGAAATGACCAGATCATCCTAGGAAGTGGACCATGCACCACATTACAGAGGGCAAAAAAACAGAAATCAAAGGTCCCTGATGATATAATGGGCGAAAAAAAATCCTTCCTGTGTCCAATCACACAATTGGTTTAACCCTGAATGCATAAGCAAGACACACCACTGGCCATAAGACAGTTTACTATCACTAAGAGCAGATGCCCATGAAATGTCCTTTTGCTAGCTGTGGCTGGTTTTCAGTCCTCCAAAGGAAATAAAACACCATATTCCTCCCTACTCTTCCTCAAAACCAAGTTATATATCTGCAGTAAAAAAAAAAAAACAGCTTCTTCCTGTCCCCTGCAGGTGGTCAAGAACCCTAAAATATAGTATCAGTTAAAAGCACTAGCAGTGTGTGGAACAAGCATACATGATCAAGTCTCTTCAACCCTCACTTGCATCTACCAACAAAGTCAGCATTGGAAACTTTAATCGCAGGCTTGAACTACAGGCTCCAGGATTGCTCTCACCTTGTCATAGAAATACTATCAGCAAGCTATCAAGTTTTATCATGAAGCCATTTCAGATTTTGGCCCCCTTCACTTCTAACTGGAAGCCTGTCCCAGAAGTGTGCTCCTTCAACGTTTAGAAACTTTCTTCATCTTTGCCTGTCCTTCCTTAGCAAGGATCTGCTAGATCCACAGGAAAGCCCAGTATGGTGATCAATGTGCAGCAAAGCACAAAGCAAACACTTGACTGAATAGTGATTTGTGTATTTTTGTATCATTCTGGACTGGCTTTTTGGGACGTTACTGCAGGAGGTGAAACTGCAGCATGCTGTTTCCCCAGCTAAGTCTGCTGGGCTGGCCTGGCTTGCCATCGAGACCACAATACATACAAAAAAAATTTGCAGATTCTATCAGTACATTCCCTAAAAACACATTGAGGGCAGAAATATGTAAACTTCAGAATGAAAAGCCATGGAGATTTTTTTTTTTGCATAAAAATGGCTTCCAGATCCTTTGTTTTATTCCAGCTGCTCTAACCTCTGCTAAAATATTGTTGTGCAAGCAGAGGTCATACCCTCTGCTAACTGACAGCTCACTTGTCCTCTGGAGAACGGAAAACTGTGCATGCTACATGTAAGAAGGAAAACATAATATAACCTGGAGTCCAGAGTAGCTTGAATTTCAGCAAATCCACGAGGAAAGAAGCTTAAGAACAATACTGGCCTAGGTCTTTTGTGCTCCTTCTGACTTTTTCTTAAACTGACCAAATGTCTTTACTTTACTCTGCCTAGCACTTTTCCTCATCTATTACCAGTTCACGTACCTTCAGCTCCCCAGTGTAAATAAAGATCCTAATACTCTGCTTTAGGGTAGAACAATTTAGATTACTTCTTCCAAAGATGAAGTCTTAAAAAGAATCTAGCACAATGAATGGCAACACTAAATTATTTATTGCCTCAAATTTTCATATACAATCATAGAATCATAGAATAGTTTGGACTGGAAGGGACCTTTAAAGGTCATCTAATCCAACACTCCCTGCTGGGGGCAGGGACATCTTCAACTAGATCAGGTTGCTCAGAGCCCCGTCCAACCTGACCTTGAATGTTTCCAAGGATGGGGCATCTACCACCTCTCTGGGCAACCTGTTGCGGTGTTTCACCACCCTCATTGTAAAATATGTCTTCCTTATATCTAGTCTAAATCTACCCTCTTTTAGTTTAAAACCATCCCCCCTTGTCCTGTCGCAACAGGCCCTGCTAAAAAGTTTGTCCCCATCTCTCTTATAAGCCCCCTTTAAGTACTGAAAGGCTGCAATAATGTCTCCCTGAAGACTTCTCTTCTCCAGGCTGAACAACCCCAACTCTCTCAGCCTTTCTTCACAGCAGAGGCGTTCCATCCCCCTGATCATTTTCATGGCCCTCCTCTGGATCCGCTCCAACAGGTCCATGTTTTTCCTGTGCTAAGGACCCCAGAGCTGGATGCAGGACTGCAGGTGGGGTCTCACCAGAGCAGAGTAGAGGGGCAGAATCATCTCCCTCGACCTGCTGGCCACGCTGCTTTTGATGCAGCCCAGGACACGGTTGGCTTTCTGGGCTGCGAGCACACATTGCTGGCTCATGTCCAACTTTTCACCCACCAGTACCCCCGAGTCCTTCTCGGCAGGGCTGCTCTCAATCCCTTCATCCCCCAGCCTGTATTGATATCAGGGGTTGCCCCAACCCAGGTGCAGGACCTTGCATTTGGCCTTGTTGAACCTCATTCTTTTTATTTTGAACCTTCTTTTTATTTGTGGTGGTCGAACTCAGCGCCTGTATCATAACACCGATTCCAGCAACAGTCAGTTAACAGCACTCATAAACCCCCACAGATTAGATAAATTTGTACAGGTTTAGATCAAACAGTAGTAGAATGTCAAATAGCATTATAAAAAAAGATTGCATATACAGTGGGATTTTTCCTTTTTCTCATTAGGAAAGCTTATTTAAGCTGACTAAATAAGCTGACAAATTCAGATTTCATATGTATGTAGCAACCCAACAATAAACACTTCTACACACTTTCAGTTTATTGGATAGTAGCACATTTGGTGAATTTGTTTTCAACTGCCTTTACATTTGTTCCTTCACACATCAGTTTTCCTAGCAGTTGTGTTTTTCTGATTTCCCACAGATCTGGGTCTGGCCCTGGGACTCTGGCCGTTGCTGTCCCTGATGCCCTCAAAGGGATAATAAGCCTGAGGTATTATATGTCTGAATTACAGTGGCAAACACTTACACCCCAAATCCAGCCAATTTTTGCGCTGTCATGGATGCTGCACATTTCTAACGCTGTATTTAAAAACAAATCTTCTTATTTTCTAAAGTCAAGCCAGGTTTATTGCCATCCCTTTCAGTATTTATAGGTTTGGCTTAAAATCATGTAACCAAATCCATTAGAGAGTGCGCACATTTTTAGGATATTTCTGCCAGAGCATCTATTCAGCACTTGGGCGGGAGCAGCCAGTTTTGACAGGTTATGCCAAAAAAGCATACTTCCACAAAATATATAATGCTTACAGTAATTTTGGATATTTGTCTTATTGAGTTTATATCTTTCAATAACCAATGTGACATACCCTATATTTTCCCATTAAGACCTTGCTAAGGCTGGCTCCCTTTCAAGGCACACCAGGCGCACTGCATTACTGCATCACTTCTGCCACTTGGATTCCTATAAAAGTCATGCACCTGCCTCCACCATCGCACTTCAGCGTGTTTGCAAGCACCCTGTGCCACAGAGGGAGGCCCAGAAACTTGGTCTTCTGAAAGAGCGACTAGCATTTGCTTAGGAAAAAATCTTTGCACATACAGATCATGACCGGTCAATCCAGCCCTTTGGGGAATCGCCAGACCCCTTGTGAACTCCCCATCCAGCTACCCTCTGGATGCTTTCAAAACATGTTAGAGGCTACGTGCGCACAGCCTATACTCAGCAGGTCCATTAATCCTCTCCTAATCTGCCCAAATCTGCTGCCTTTGAGGTGAATGACTATATAGTGCAGTTAGTTTCCCAAAAGTACTTGATTTTGTGTCTGCACAGCACAGTACGTGTGCATCATAGCTCCAGCTGGGCTCCATGCTGTACTCATATCCAGAATGCAGATGTCGAGTACGCAGGTGACAGACATTCAACTGATAACAGCTACCAGACTTTGGGAAAATCTGGACTAAAATACAGAATCCTTTGAGTCCTCTAGGACCTCTAATAGGATGAAGAGGAGATGCTATGTGGGAAACATGAAATGTTGATGTTTCACTGAATGTCTTTCTCACACTGAGACTCTGGAGAAACCCTGCTGAAGGAGCAGAGCTCCATGGTATGCTTCACAGAAATAAAGCCATAGTGAAACTCATAAATATAGCTTCTCAGGAGGTAATGGGAGTCACTGCTTCGTCAGTCAGCTGCAGGTGTCGTGACCGTAGGCAGATGTGTGCTGTTCAGTGACTCTCTAACAGCACGCTTCTTTCTGTAGTTATGAGTTTTGCATGTAGTTGCTGTCCTGGCCTTTTCAGTACTGGAGAAGTTTTACCAGAGGAATTAAAGCAGACATATGCCTGAAAACTTCAAGGGCCTGGGAGGATGGTTTGCTTTAAATTTCTTTCTTTATTTCTTTTATTTATTTATTTATCTTTTTAGAACTGAGTTTCAATTTTAAAATATCCCAGCCCAAAGAGCCTCCAAATCTGACAGGTAAGTGAAAAATACCGGAACATATTTTTGGTAGACCCTGAAACTTTTTGGTGAAACCTGTGAATGCTGTGAAAGACGACAGAGGTTCAGAAACAAGTATCTGAAATGTATGTTCTTATATGACAGTTATGTGAGCTAAGAGACAACTGAGTTTTTAAGAATGACTTTATGTGGACAGATGGGTAGTATTCTAAGATGCTGTTTCTCCAAATTTTGAATGATCTTATATATCCAGCTTCTCCCGCAGAGTCTTCATCGAGCTCAGAGCTTTGCCAGTGTCTTCTGCTTCATTACTTGTGTTGTTATGATTCCTAAATACAAAAGGGCATAATCTGTAAGCCTTAGAGAATTTATGAGGATTATTTTGGGGTTGATTTATTCAACCTGAATTCATTCCTTGCATGTGAAAGTAAAATTCACTACTCTCAGAAAAAAATACCTTAAAAGACTAGCAAACAATTGTAAAACTAACAAAACAGGATTGCAGTCTTTAATTCATTCTTGAATATCCCAAATCCCAAATAACACAGCTATGTAGAGCAGGATCTTTGGGCAGTAGTAATCAGTGCAGTACCAGCGAAACAGTTGATCTGGCTGATATTCTTTAGAACTACAAATAAATTATGTGTAAAGACAAGAGAGCCTTAAGGCACATTTCTTTCTCATGTACTTGTGAAGTTCTGAATCAAGGAATCCATGTTTTTCCTTCAGCAGCTGGTGACAGAAAATAAACCAGTGCATGAAAACACAGGAACAAAGATGAAATCTCAGTGAAAAAAAAAAAAAAGTTCTAAAAAAAGAAATAAGAAAAGAAAAGAAAAAATGCCTGTGGAGAATTTCCTAAATTGTGTGATATTACAGACTGAACTCTGTCCTTGTAGTATTACATTGCGGAAGAGATAAAATCCAAAGGTAGGAAAAGCTCATTCTTTATAATCATTTCTACCCCCTTCTGTGGGTATCCAAATGTGTCTTTTTCTGCACCTTCAGACCACTATGTATTATTTTCAATTTTGATGTTACTGACTGTGATAAGGGAAATATAGAATAGTGAATCTGTCAAGTGCAAAAGATGGAAAAGGATCCTTCAGCTGTGTACTTTTTGTTTTATAATTGTTGGAACTACAAACACTGAGCAAACTACCAACTTTAGGACTTACACACAGGAAAATCAGTAGACTTTCCTAAATGCGGCAGATGACCCTGGCAGTTGGCAAGCTACTCCAGAGTGGAAGTCACCCACAAATGCGGCTTGTGAGCACTTCCTGGGGGCAAGCGGAGCTGGAGGTACCCCTCCATCAGCGCCCTGTGCAGAGAGGCAGCTCCAGCCCTGTGCTGGGACGGTGCAATGCCATTCCCCTTCTGTAGTGACGACACCCAAGCAAATCAGCTTTGGGACTCACTCCACAGCTGATGTTTGTGTCCTGTTTGAGGACAAAATCTGAGCCATGCTGGTTTGGATTTGTTATAAATTATTTGTAAAGCTCCTTTTAACACACATCTCTTTTTCTTCTTCTCTCTACAACTCAGTCTTTGAGGTTTCCAGGGCACTGAAGGGATATATATGAGAGATGCTACTTCGTCTTCTCAAAACAGCCCCTGGAATCGTGAGCTGATTAAACAGCTGAAAATATACTCAGTGTCAAAGGCAATTCATTTGCATGGGCTATACTAGCTAGATAACCAAGGTAGTCCTGTTTTGGAGTATTTGTGCAACCAGAACACACATTCCAAAAGCCGTAAGTATTCTGGAAGCCAGCTGAAGAGCCAGGGATGAGCCTCATTCTGAAAATCAGGCTTTATTTAAACCTTCAACCGTTTAGCGCCTGTTTCTGATCCACGCCTCATCTTTACACCGAAATGACAGTGCATATAATCTACAGATACAGACTCTAAATTAGCTTCTGTCATAGCATGGAAGGTGATTTACTTGAAACGAGTCAGCATGCATTTGAAAGTCTACAGTGCACACTGAGCCCGTATCTTTTATTCTTTAGACTTCCATGGGGTGTTTAGTCTGTGCCAAGAATGAGGCATGTGGCTGACTTGAATAATACCGAGAGATAAGATAACAGGCACATTTCTGGCCTGGCTTAAACAGCTGCCCGGAGAACTTCTCATCACCGCACTTAAAAACCATCTCTAAGCAAAGAGTCACAACACACACGTGCAGCAACACCACGAGGGGCTGTGTGGTGTCAGTGGGAATCCACAAATACCCCACAGTGAGAGAGCGAGGTGCTCCCCAGAGGTACCAGTTATGTCGCTGCTGCTCCATTCTTACCACTCCTGTCCTGCAAGGGGCTGCAGATCAGGTGGAAACCCTCAATCAAGGCTTCCCTCACAGCATCCTGCTGTCAGGCTGTGCAGTAAATAAAGGTGCTAAGGCTGCTGTTAGGCTGGAGCTGCCCTTCCTTTCTTTCTCTGTGACTAGAAGGGGACTCCCTGCCCTCTGTGCCACTGGGTACCCACAGTGGGGTCCTCGCCGAAGCACAGACACGTTGACTTACCTCCAGGCAGCTCAAGAAAGCTGAGACAATTTGCACCGGTGGAGGATCTGACCCTGTGTTTACAACTGAGGCAATTCCAAGCATAGTCCATGTTAATAAGGCAGGCAGAAATCTGAAGGAGGGCAATAGTTCTTACCTGTGCTCATGAAATATTAGTTCTGTGAGTTATGACAAGGACAGCACAGAAGCTCAATAACTGATTGAAAATACATGTAAGCCAATTTGTCCCCAAAAGCCCCTGAATAAATTGAGTGTGCTTCTCCATTGCAGTAAAATGAGAGCTGGGGCTCACTATTATTTAAGGCAAAGAAGATGATTTATCTGTGCAGCCTTGGATTGGGTTTTCTCTATTGACAGGAGTGGCAGCTAGCAGCAGTGTTTGGGTGCTGGTGAAGGAGAGGGGAATGCAGCTTCAGGCCCTTACCTTCCCGCCAATGAAAACATCTTTTCAAGATTTACTGACACTACCTGTCCTGAACCATAACCCAAATGCGAGAATCAGTGTTATTGTTAAAAACACAGCTCCTGTCTCCAGCAGATATCCTTCAGAAAACATACATTCTGATCAGAGAACTTGCTGCTCTTTCCCCAGAGCTGACCATTCAGGTTCTCCTGCCCTGTCAGTGCAGGAAAATAAGAAAAAGAAAATTCGCTTGTCAATGGGTAGGGACTTTTCCTGAGTGTTTCCTGACTAGTTCTCTGCCAGATCGTCCTGAGAGTTGGGGCCCAACTCTGCAGCAGGAAGCCTGGCAACTTCAAAGCCCCCGGCAACCTGAGAAGAAAATCAAGGCAGGTAAAGGCTTCCAGACGCTGAGCTGCTTAGTAGCTCTGCAGCCAGACAGCTGGAAAACCCAAGCAGATTGGCGAATCTTGTTAATTATGGTTAGGATTGTTTTGACAGGCATTTTGATGTACTGAGACAAATTATGGATCTCTTCCCATGCAATAGGAAATTCCATTTTGCTGGATGCTGTTCTGATGTAAAATTGCTTGGGGGGCGGGGGGGGGCAGGACTTTCTGGAGCACAAGGATTCTGGGCTCTGCCTTCTGTTAGGAGACAAGCACCCAAAGTCTGCTGCCTAAGGCACTTTTCAGCTTCCTGAAAATTGTGCTAGGTGTTTAATGCATCTTTGAGCACTAAAATACATTAAGGCTCTAGTTCTAGAGCTGACTTTCACTCAGTTCAGCTCCCCTTTACACTCCTTTATGAGTAAACATTTGGCAGCTATTTTAAAACCCTCAAGTACACCAACAAAGCAGAAGCTCTGTAAAATAAACCGTACTAAGGTGCTAATGCCATGATTTTAGAAGTATGAGTATCTGCTCATGAAGAATAGGAATATTTCCTCTTTAAACCAATGGAAAATATGTCTTTAAAAGTTTGAGCCTAAATTCCTACACTTAGGCTATTCTCAGCATTATATTGTGCTGTTGGAACGAATCCATTTTTGCTCTCCTTGAAAACGCATAGCCCCATGCTGACTTGCATATTGTTTAGACAAGCCTAATGCTCTATCCTTCGTCTGGTCTATTTAAAGAAAATCAATCAGCATTCCTGTGATGAACTTCATGGGCACTGGTGTTAGACACTCGCTTAGACTTGCCTGCTTAATGGAACACATTCTTATTCCAAGCAGCTTTTTTTTGAGTAATAATGCGACAGCTATGAGTTTACCAAAAAGGGGTCATAGGTGAACAACAATTATTGGGCAGGAGCAAAATCCTTCTTAGGCAGTCACTGATTGCAGGCAGGAATTCCTTTCAAGGCTGAGCAATTGCCTTAAGCACTTACACTTGTACACACACTGGATTATCTGTGCACCAGATAAAGAAACGGAAACAGATGCCGAAAAAAATCAAGGAAAAGAGGAGAGGAGATGCAGGCAAAAAAAGCTGCCAAAACAATGAACATCACTCTTAGATGGTTGGGAAATGATTGGGTTCAAAGCAATTCCTTAATTCACCTTTTGAATTTGTGCTGAGCTATATGTCTCCTAGCTTCCCTTCCCTAGCTTTTTGTCCATCTGTCCACCCTTTGATTGTAACTTCTATGGGTGAGGAATCTACCTTCTTATCTGTCTGGAAACAGCCTGGATTTAATTTAACCTCTGAAACCTGTCAAGTCTGGACAAAGTGAATCTATGCAGATAATTTGAGGTCTCGGACCTTTTGGATGAAGAAACACGCTTCTTGTAAATTGGCTCATTGAAACAAAACAGTAAAGTGGCAGCACGCCTCTGTCTGGTTGTTGTTTAAGAGTGTTTGCTGGCATGCACAGTGTGGAATATGCTGTGTACGATGCTATCCATGCATCTCTGCATTACTATAAAACTATCTGGTAATTGCATGAATTTCCAAAGGAGAAACATTTCTGCTTTGAAGTCAGAGGGAATTTATTTTGTCTGTATCTTTCCTTTCCTTCCACTTGTTTCTAATTGGAAAGAAAAAAAAAAAAACCAAGAAAAATAGCCTGTGGGCAAACCCATCCCCGATGACATCAAAAGAATGATTACTGGTTGATTTCTGTAATAAGGTTTCTGCGTTCCCTTAAGTAGTTCACTCTGCATTTCTGGTGGTCTTTTAAAACCCTCTCATTATGCCAGCCATGTTCATACCTGTCAGTTGTGCTAGAACCAGCAGGTGAAAGGAATTGTTTGAGGACGGCACTCGAGCAGTGGTGCACTCTGACCCATTGCACTCTCCCGTGCAGAAGGATGGCAGCGGAGCCAGTCAGCCAGCAGTGCCCGCTGCTCCCAGCACAGCTCAGCTGCAGCAGGGAATCGGGACCAATCTCTCCACGACACTGGGGTTGAGGATAATTCTTCACAGAGCCATACACCTCCATTAGTCCGATGGTTGGAGTCTGTCCCTCTGACAGACCCACAGCCACTGTATTCACATACAGCATGTGAAAGAGAGTTGATAATGCATCAGTGAGAGGCTTTTCATCTCTAACATCCATGTCTCCTATGCACTGCAAGTTGCTACAGTCATGATACGAACTAAGGCATCAATAAATGAGAAGACTATTGTCTCAACGGTCTCCCTCTTCTAGAGGATCTTCATAGGCTTTGCCTTTGGGGAGGAAATGACAATAAAATGGTGATTTTGCTTTCAAGCTGAATTTTAAGGGAAGGAAATTAACATTAAGAGAACTGCTGTTTGAAAAAGGCTATGTATCCCTGAAACGCTATTGGGCCAGTAGGTAGCAGACCACAAAAAGACGGAAGAGTTTGTCACCATCAGCTGAGTCACCCATTCAGCACTAGGAAACAGGGAATTAAGTGATTATCTGAGGAGATTTAGCTCATTTTCTTTGGGGATGCTGCTGCGTGATGATCCATTTGATCCAAATGAACTGAAAATGGAGGAGTCATAATGCACTAAGTTTCCCTAAAAGCAAAAGTCCAATGGTGAGAAGGAGTCTAGTGGTTGATTGCTTCAGGGTGTTCCTGATATCTAGCCACAATATGTTTGCTTGGACATGTTACTAGGTTGTTCCTGCATCTACATGAAATGTGGCAACAAAAAAAAAAAGGGGGAAAATAAACTGCTCTGTGTTGAGTGAGAGAAATATACAGCTTGAGAAGGGTGTAGGGACAAGAATTGCTGAGAGAGGTCAAACCGCCTGGAGTGAGACTGGGAGAAACAGGTTGAAGGGGGAAGTGCTGTAGGAGGAGAAACAGAAAACAGAAAAAATGAAAGTGGGGACATAAAATGAAAATTGTGGGAGGAGTAAAAGATTAAAAAGCTGCATGCAACGAAAAGGGCGAGAAATCTATGTTGAACAGGTGACCTCCATCCTACCCTCAGCAACCAACATTCCTGATCAATATTCTGGGCCTGCCAGCAGCCGAGGGCAAGGGCTTTAAGCCAAGGTGAAAACCACCTGTAATGAACTATTGCACTGTGGTACGACTAAGGGGAAGTTTCTTCTTCACTTCAGGGAGCTATTTGCCAACATATGGCTTGGTTTCCTTTAAAATTTGATCCTAACAAGTGTAACAAAATGATATTCATCTTGCTCACCTATCTGTGTCTAATCCCTTTTAGCCTTCTGCAAAGTGCTTTTCTTGAGTGATATCTGTCATGGGGTTACAGAACTGAATTATGTATTCTGGTTTTAAGTGTTAGTTTGTAAATGTTTCATTTTCCAATCGATTTTTTTTCTTTTCAGCTCCTGCATCCAACCCGTATCATCCCATTTATTTTAGATGACAGTTTAATATCACCTTCTACATTTCCTCTCTAGACTAGTCATAACAGTAGCTAAGCCAGAAAAAAGTTTACATAAGAAGTAACTGTTAAAATATTCGAAGTAACTGTTAAAATATTCCTTTTTAGAAAAAAAAAATAATTTTTTTTTTTTGTAGTTCTCATCCTAACATCAAATAGAAAGCTTTCACGTCAGCAATCACTTCATTACTCCATCTGAACCATGGTTTTACCTTTTAGTGACAGGGATGACCAAAGCTGCATAAGCTGTAAAATGTGGAGACAGCACTGACTCATAGACTGTTTTCAAACCCTGATACGTGCAGTATCTTCTAATTATCTGGTTTTATATTGCTTCTCTGCATGGGGCCGATGTTTTCCTGATATTTAAAGACATACTTTTTCCTCTCTATTTCAATGGCAAATTAAAAAAAAACACTTGATGAAAACTGTTAATATTTCTTTTCAATATGATTTACCTCCTACTCCAGCTCGCATTTGTCACTATTCCCGCTACTTATCTAACTCTGGTAGGTCCTTCCAAATTTCATCTGAAACTTCTGGTTTGGTCATTACTAGCATTGACAACACTGTCACCCAATGGTTAATTACAATCGAGGAAAGAAGATGACAGCTGGTTTAGCAGCGCGACTATAACATTGTTTATTTTAATTAAGAAGGGAGCAGCAAGACTATATCTTTTGCAAAAGAAAGAAGGAGATGCATTTTGGAGAAGAAGAAGATTAAATCAGTGGAATCTGAAAGGAGGATTAGCTTTGAAAGCAAATATGTCCTATCAGGAAGTACTTTTCTCTGTGGCGGATGCAACCTGAGACAGAAAAAATGCAGAGAGACAAAATCTCTGAGCAGGTAGCCTTAGGAATGTCTACAGCAAATCAGCCAGCAGAGGGGTAAGAGAAACCCCTTGGATTAAATTAAATAGAGTAAGCATATTCTTTTCTTTCATTTCTTGACCCATGTCTTTTATAAACATTGGCAGCTGTGTTGTCAATTTTGTTTAACTAAATCCATTCTTTCCACTCTCTCCCCCACCATTTTACCTTCACTTGGCTTGAATTAAGAGGGATTTCGCCTGACAGCAAAGCATTCCTTCCCCAGGGGTTTGCACAAACCTATAAACCGGGGTAGTGGGACACCTTAACAGACGCCTCACCTCCCCAGCACATTTCCCAGCCTACCCGGTGGATCATGGACCCCCCAAACCATAAGCCAGGATGCGACCTGGTCTCATGGGGTCAGGAGTGGGGACAGACACTAACAGGGGTGAGCCAAGGCCTTTCTAGCATGCAGCGAGGCATTAAAGAATATGCCAGAACCAAGCCAAGTCTGTGCAATACTTTTGTAAATCTGAAGTGGGACACCCAGTGCCACTGTCAGTCCCGTAAATTCCTATTTAAGTGCTTGAAAGGATATACTTCAACACCAGAGCATCCAAATTCAGAACAGAGGACACCCTATCTCTATCTCATTGGGAAATTATCCAGGATCCAATCCCAGATACGGGCAAGGGTGATTCTTCTTACCAAAGACACCCACAAATATTTAATGGAAGCACACAGGGCTGTAAGGAAACAGCTTTTTTTTTTAGACAAGCAACTACAAGTAGTTTATTAGGCACAGTCTTAGACAGACCTGTGTTTCATGTCTATGAAAGGGACTGTGTGCCCAAAATGTGTTTGTGCTGCCCAGCCTAGTTCACTGATCTAATCAAAGCTATTATATCTCCCTACAAACCTGCACTCACATGTATCCTGAGACCATCACAACTATTGATATACTGTAATTTCTTAGCTGCTCACAGACAGACCAGTAATTTATATGCTTATACTCAGGCAGAGAATAACTCCATCTTTGGAAGGAAATACATGTTTTGTTTTGATTCCAATTTGAACAAAAATCTTTGCTGTTTAAAGAAAAAAACATACGTGGGAGAAGAAATTACTGTTCCCCATGTAGCTCTGAGAACCACACCTCACTTGGCTGGCCTCCTCCGAATTCTCCCCAGGCCGTGGGCACCGGCATCAAGGGCTGCCCCATGTCCAGGCACCCAGGTCCCCTCTGAGACACAAGAAACCCGAGCGGTGAGCTGGGAGGCAGCTGCCACGCTTCTGGTCGAGTCCAACCAGGACTTTGGTGAATCGTTGTCAAAATTGGACAGACCGCCACTTGTAGGTTTGAACAACCTTCCATTTTATTTAAAAAGAAATCTTTCATTTTTTGTTGTGTCTGACCAGGTTGTATCATACAGACTGGATAAAGATAAATCTTTGCAATATGTCAGTTTGAATAATGCTCTGAAGCCAAACATCTGGAAATACATATTTTATCAGTGTAGCCTATGTCAGACAAGCTAATGTTGATACTTTAACTGTTCCTACCCTTATTTCCAAGACCTGGATCATGTTATGGGAATTGCAGTGCTCATGGCAAAATGACTGATACGAAACTGCAGGAATTTTAAGCCCTTGGGGGGTAATGGTATGCTTTAGTAATCCAATGCAGAACTGAACTTCATGCTGATTAAGCAGAGTGGCCATCTTAAAATGATTTCCAGAAAACATTTAGCTTCTAAAACGCTTTTTGTTACAAGAACTTTGTGGAGGCAGCACAGACTCCGCTTCTGGCATGAATTAATAGTGAATTGGTTAGTGTGTTAACAAAGACACCCTCGTCCTCTTTGTCCCTCCCTTTGGGCATCCCTAATACAAATGCATCACTAGCTAGGCCGCTCTTTCTGACAACATAAAGAGGTTCTAACTTGAAATTATTTTGCTTTTCACTTTTACTCTCTCTTCTCTCCTGTTTTTCAGGGTAGACTGATTATAGCAGATATTACAGCTTGACATACAGAAGGACATTTTTACTATTTCTGTTCAAGGTAGAGGACTGCATCTTCCACAGGAGAAGGGGGGGACCAGATGCCTCTCTCGACGGCAGCCTATTCAAACATCCTGAACATGCCTCCTACAGCACCGTACATGCAATATGTCCTGCAGTTAAGTGAATACAGAGACTAAGGAGAATTTCAGTAAGTTCTATAGGTAACGAGTTAAATGACCCAAGCAATACGTACCAGCCTTGTAGATAGGAAGATATACTTTCTCCGGTAGTGAAGGTACTGCTAACGTCTCCACTAAACAGAACATGATTTTCTAATCCGATGGCCCACTCCTGGAGAACATTTTATGACTATGTATTTCAAACCTTGATCAGCGGGAAAGCCCAAGTCTTGGCACAAACATAAACAGTGATGATAAATTAGACACAAGCAGGGTGCAAGTTTTCAGGATCCCAGGCTCTGTCTAAATTTACTGGCTGTTTGCTGAGGCTTTGTGACTAATGGTAGCATAAAATATTTTATTCAACTGGCAAAGTGAGGACTCAGAATGATTGAGAAGTACTGTAACCGGCTGCTCTGATTAACTGTCGGTAAATTACTGTTAATGCCGGTAATAAATGCCATTAGCAGTAATTCACTGAACAGCAGCTCTATAGGCTCCGATCATGTCAAAGTTTAGCTAGAAACAATGACTGACTAATCTTGGCAAGTTCCAGACGTTGCTGTGCTTCCCGACGGCTGCTTGAAGACACTGCATGTTGCAGTGGGCTGTGCACACTCATGCTTTGCGAAGGATTGGAATGGCTTTTTTATCAGCTATTACTCTTTCCTTCAGCTGGAATGACACGTGCAATATATTTATGTTTGAAAGCAAGCAATACTCTGCTGCCTCCAGTAAGGTGAGTTGCTGCAGGACCTGGGGACTCGGCACTATAGCAAACTTCAGCGCTGTGCTGTGAATTTGACCCTTCAAGAAGGGGAAACACACCGTGGAGTCTACTGGAATCTTTTGGATCGCGGTAAGGGTTACCTTCTCTTCTCCTGCTCCCTGCCCCCATGAGGCATCTTCTTCACACTTCCATCAATGTAACAATATACACTTGTGTAACTCTGTAGCAACTGAGCACACCAAGCTCTGGCAGTGAATGGATCCATCCTATTGTCCTGTCTAATATGCCCTTATGTGAAGCACAAATGTAATGGTATTATGCTTTATTGCAATAAGGGAGAGTCATTGCTCCCATAAGTTATGGGGAGGGATATTATGCAGTAAAGTTGCATCTTTAATTATTATATCTCACAATCCGTAGTGACATAAGCTATTAGAGAGGTCACTACACAGCATCTTCACTGGAACCTGGAGTATTCGTTTCAAATAATTCCATCATACTCTTTCACAGCACCATGATAAAAAGCTATTACCTTCTCATACGCATACAAATTGGGGTGAAGCTCATAATACCGTGTTGCTTCAGCTCAGCATGTCTGGTACGGAACTTCAATTACAAAATGTTGCCTCACTGCTTTCCAAGTTGGGCTTTTCTAGCACATATATCGCCACATGATTGATACAGCTCTGTTTTTCAGTGCTTTGAGATGCATGCAGACCAAACATGCTGTACTTGACTCATTGACTTGTCCAGCTTGTTTCAGAGTCATGGAGGATGGAACATGCCAATGTTCACACAAAGGTTGTATGACTTTTTCACCAGGGAACAAAGCTGGGACCAACAGGAGGAAATGGTCAAATGCATTTTTCCCATGGTAAAATGAGCTGATAGTTTTCTCAGTCAACCTAATGACTGTTCATAGCCACACACAGCCAGACATTTCTGCTAATGTGGCTTTGGTCAAGCAGCACATGAAACGTCAGGCGTTTGAGCAAGTCATTTCTGGAACTGGCAGAATATTGGTCTTTCAGAATATTCAGGTATTGAATAGCAGTGAGCTGTCAGTTAAAGCTTCAGGATAACAGTAACGAGGAGTCTGCTTGGGAGACGGGGGAGAGTTGTTTCACAGACATGAGATGCAAGAATAGATACTGGCAGCACTCGGGTGTAAATGGTGAAACAAGAGAAAGGGGAGTACTTAAAGAAGCACATGCGATACTGGAAAAATAACATAGTCATTATTTGAACCTATTAGACATACATTCCAACAAAAGTAAAATGGCTTTTTAATTCCCAGACTGGTAGCAATGGATTCGTTCATGCTCATCATATTTCCTATTTTCATTAGAGGAGAAACATTCTGCATGCAAGTCATTACAAATAAAACTTCAGGCTCCTAAAATATGCTTATCTCACAAAAAGCTGCTGTGAGATAGTTTAGTGTAAATATGCTATAAGTGAAATAAATACAATACATTCTTAATTTGATAGTTTGCCATATGATGCATTTTTACTAATGCATTTTCATTAAATTTTACTGTTTCAGCTATCTGAAATAAGTGTGCACATATGAGACTTCTGATCTTCTCTTCAGAGCTGAATGGCAAAAAAGATTTAAACAGGTTATTTTGTTTATAGGTCTTGAAATGATATTTTGAAAAGATAAGCTTGCTCCCCTCCCAAAAATTCATTCTTTAGAGGAACATTCACATCTACCTCATATTTACACATTCTCTTGCCTGTCTCACTTATCCACCTTCAAACTTGTGATGAACTTTCCTCCTCCCTGGACAGCCTTCTAGTAAGTCTGCCCCACATTGCTTCACATTTTCCCTGTCACAAAGGCTTTATCGGTGAGTAGCCAAATCTTTCTGTCCCTGTTCCCAGACAATTTGGAAAGCACATTTGGACTCACTGGGATTCAATCATAGTTTATCATGCTCTTGAGCCTAACCTCAGAAAAGTATCTTATATGTCTAATGCCAATATTCACTGTTTTACAGGTGCATGTCAGATGATTTTATGGAAGAAAAGCTGCACTTTCATACTGTATAAGTCCACCTCAGTATTTACACAAGTTACGTCCTATTTCAATGCTCAGTTGTAGTTAAGAAATGGCAGCAAACTCCCAGTTAACGTGCAGCGTTCTCATTTCTGGTTGCAAAAGAGGCAGAGTGGTTGTGTGTGTTTGTTGTTTTGGTTTTTTTGATTTTTTTAATGTTGTTTAAAATACCTTTTTCTTTACTATAAAGCTATGACGAAGCATAAAAGAAATAATAGCTAAGAAATGACAGTTCCACAGAGAAATTAGCTCTTACAACAAAGGTTTTACTGACATAAGACTTTTCGCTATAAGGGTTGCTGTTAGGTCTCTGACATCCCTTAAGCAAATGTGAGACAAAATTTTCATAAAGTGTGAGTGGAGTTGTCACGGAGCCACCTGACCAAACCAGCATCTCATGGCGCAAGCAGTGTCTTGGCGTGGGAGGTCATTAGGTAGACATGGGGAGGGAGGGTGGAGAATGCTAGAGCCTTGCCTATTTCTGTTGCCAGAAGGCTATACCTTGTATAAGCCCAAGAGCAACACTATTTTGGGTTGCTTCAGTTGTCATTTAGATGTATCCTCTGGTGTATAGACTGTCTCTCTGCCCCAAGAAATTAACAGTTTGTGCTTGGAGCAGTAAGCAGATCTGGTTTGGGTCCCTTAGATATATAGGTTGTAAAATGGTGTCGCGGATACAAGGTGGATTTCTGGAGCATTTTTTTAAAATTAGGACCAGATCTGTTTTCAGAAGGATATTCTGTTGGAACCTAGTTAAAACATTTTGTGTGGTATTGCTTGATCCCTTCTGTAAATGCAGTTTTAATGGAAGAAAAAGGGAAAGCAGCTGAATGGAAGGCATAAAGTTTCCAGCTCCTGCTTTCATGGACTTTCATTGAGGTGCATGTTAATATGGCTATTAAAATAAGCTGCTAAATGGGTCAGTAAAATTTTATAATGCTTCATTTAAGAAAATATTGTTTCCAAAATTTTTCTCCAGGAAAAATGGAAAGGGAAGTGGACATTTAAATAGCGTGACTTTTGGATGTGAGAAAATTAAAGAATCAGCATCTTCACTTTTAAGGTCTTCTCGGTAATTATAATCAATGCAACTTGAAAGACAAGATTTGAGGGTTATTTGTTTAAAATTCAAGGGAAAATAGATTTTTGGACTTACGCATTCCTATGCTACTCTGTTCTGCTAATGTGTGAGAACAAATTAATTGCATAGGCTGGGAAATGTATTGCTTGGATGTAAAGTCCTTTCTGAATGAAGTTAAAATTAGGGCTTTCACTCTTCATTGCCCTGAGCATTGTGTGTTTAGTTCCTCTTAAACCAAGTGGGTGTATAATGTCACTGCTGTAATGTGTATTCTGATTGGGTTCACAAATTATAAATTAATTTGAGGCAGTTGCACGCATCAAAGGATGCTTTGTGCTCAGATCCTATCAACACATATATGTATGTTTATTTGATGCATATTACCTAAAACATTAGTATGCCCTCTTACGTAATGTACTTGCTGGAAGTGGGCTGAGCTGAAGAGTTAACGGAAACTCAAGTACAGATATTTCCAAAATCGGAAGCCAAAACTAGTGTAAATGATGTGATGTCCTGTAAAACCTCGTATTTTTCTCTCTTGAAAGCATCTGCTTTGAAAAGAGATACTTTCCAGGCTGTTGGCCTGAAAAACAAAGTTAAAAAGAAATTAGGAGTAAAGTAATCTTTTAATATGCTTCTCTCACTGTGCCTAAAAATGCAGGTGACAATCTCACCCCTTAGACAGCACCCATAGTAATGTAAATACAAAAGCCACCCCCAAAAAAGAGGGGTGAAGCATGAATATGTGAATGCTCCTACTTATCTCTCATGTACAGCCGCCATGGCCTTTTATTTCATGCTCAGCTAATACAAATCTGCATTTCAAAGAAACTAATAAAACTTCATAAAACACAGAATTTGCTTCATTTAAAATCAACTCAGCTGCCTTTTTATAGTTTCAGTTAAATCTATTAAAATCACACGAAATGACCTCTTACAAAGAAAGCAGTTACTTGAAAAAGTAACTTACCATGACAATACATGGCTGTACACACTTTGGAAAAGTGTCACTTTTTCACGCAGAAAGCATTTATCATATCAAAATAGCTATTATCAAACAATCTACTGCAGACTTCTTAACATGGAAAGGGAGCTAGAAACCTTCCCACTCACTTTTTGGCAACAGCTGGTTTGCAGAGGACAGAAGTGTGGCTTCCCAGCCCTTATTATGAATATTCTTCTTCCCTTTTGCAAAAGCTTGCCTAGGTCAGCTACAGCCCTTGGCAATCTCGCCAGCAACAATTACATTCAGAAGAACAAAGTGCTACATTTGCACAGTGTGGATTCCCTTCTTTGGAAATCTAAACCTTTAACCTGTTCGTATAATATCCCAGGAGGCAGACTGATACGGAGAGAAATAAATGAGCAACTTCACTTGATGCTGAAGTCTGTCTCCCTGATTATTCACTGTTTTTCACTGAGCTCTGTGTAGTCATTTGCATGCCTCCTAAGTGGGAGTGCAATACCACTGAATTAAACCTTCCCATTCATTTCCACTACTTGCAGTTTCTTTCTATATCTACTTTATAAAAGTAGAATTGACTGCACAAGAGACGCTTCGTACCGACATGTGGGTGGTGATTTCTGGGCTGTCTGGGGCTTTTCTATGAGTTTCTATATTTGCCTGCTGGACCTCGTCATGTCCTCTCCTACAGAAAAGGAGGCTGTCAGTGCAAGCGGTTGGCCATCCCTGGTCACTTCACATTGCTTCAGAGGTTTTGCAGTTTTGTCATTGAAGAAAGGGGCATAACTCTTTCAACGGCCGTGTGGGATGGACTTGGTGCTTGCTCTGAGGACTGCTTTGGAGAACTGAGAATAAGCTACTTGAGCTTTACATGGTAGGCAGTTTATGTGCTACTTGATTAACTCTAAAGTAAATTTTCCACTCTGTTTTTCTGTCCTTACACTGTGCTCTGTGGATGTTAGTTATGGGGGGACATTAGTGCTCCTCCTTGAATGAGGAAGAAGTACTGCTGCTCAGGGAGCTTCTAAGCACTCAGCTGGAAGCTGGTGATGGCCGGCTTCTTACTGAGATGATTCACCAGGCAAACAGGCCTGCTTCCAGGGGATCAGCAAATAGGGGACATCAGTTACACATTCAGGGCCATCTTCAGGCATGAGCCTGCAGGACTGTGGTCTTGGACTAGCCCTAGCTCCAAAGCAGCACTCTGAAGATACCACTCTGGCTGCAACAGGATTGCTAGGTAGGGTCACAGCTGATACGTCTGATGCAAAGGACTCAACAGCACAAATGCAGCAAGACCAGACCCACTGTCCATGCTTGTGCACTGTGCCATAAGCCTCCGTGTGACATCCCTGCCAGTGCTTGAAAGGGACCAGCATACACTGATACGCCATGCTGCCACATCAAATGTGGATATACAAGCATTCTTTGCTAGAGAAAAATGAGACAGAATAGGGAACATGCCTTATTACTGCTGAATTCCCACTTCAATCCATGCATATGTGTATAGTAATAAATAGATACAATCAGAGGAGAAGCTCTGTCTGTAAGGTCCCATCCATTTTTGTCATATCCTTTAGAGTTGTATGACTAACTGCTGGAGTCCTGAATGTGTATGGATGGCTGTGGGGTTTTTGGTACAGGTAGGATTTTCCTGGGTGCAAATCTTCTTAAGTTTATATTACTTAACTTCAGTTTGCTACACTGTGGTAGAGGAGGTGTTAAATCCTCCATACGACCAGTGACAGAATCCATGTTATTGAGTCTGCTGTGCTCTCTGCAAAGACTTTCACACCAAAGCCATAGCCTTGTACTGCCAATTTACTGGCAAGAAGCAAGCCTATTTGCATTTATTATTTGAAAGACTAAGACTGAAAACCACCAAATATCAAACCTGTTGTGATGTGGTCAGGATCAGGTTAGTCTACAATCCGTCTACCATTTGCTGCTTTGTTTCCACCTGATTAATGCTAAGCCATCCAAAGGAGGGAAGCCTTCACACGAGTCTGTCAGAAACACTATATAAGATTCCAGCACGACTGCCTGTTTGAATATCCCAGCTCATCCAGGAGAACAAGTTTATCTAAGATGTCGCAGAAGACTGAGGTGATTGTTATACCAGAAAAGTTTCTGTCTGCTTAGCTATCAGATGACATCACTTCTGAGCTCATTTACAAATTCCTAGAGCAACAAACATTTCGAAGAGCTGTACCTTCAGTATTGCTTTACTTATTGTGCCCTTATTGCTTTCGCAGAAAAGAGACACCATTTTCTTCCAGTTTTGTAGCAGATAATGATAATAGGCATTTTTCTTTACTTGACAGCAGCATACGTCACCATCTGGCACATTGCCCTACTGGCCAAAATTGTAAAGATGCTATTTTGATGGGTCGCTATAGAAGTGATGCTTTCAGATAGACATTGCCATAGCAGTGCTAGTCAATAAACTGAAAGAACACAATTTGCAGATGAAAGTATTCCCCCATGAATCTGTTCTTGCCCCAGTTTTTTAAAAATTATTGCAAAGGTTCTGCCTCCAACAACCTTCAAGCCATTCAAGTAAGGCTAGAGAGAGATTTAGAAAAAACTGAAGGCATCTTGCACCAGGACACACAGTCACCAGTGACAGTAGCAGGAGGTAGAAACTCCGTGGTGGCACAGCAAGGACAATGTCACCATGTTTCTGCCTCAGTCATGCCAGAGATTCACAGGAACGCTGCTGCTTCTTGAATGGCTTACCACCAGCACGAGCTCCGAGTCGGGATGTCAAGGCGCGACTCTAGACAGTGTAAGTCCCATAAGCACTTTCATCCCTCACCAGCTGAGAACATTAAGAGCAAAAAGGGCCTCCAAAATAGACATGCAAGCCCAGGTAATGTGCAAACAATAAGCTAGTCAGTAATAAGCCTCTGCTACTTAGCTGGTAAAAGCTGTGCTCCTGGGAAGTGAAATGCTTCCCACACAAAAGCAGCTGATGAGCAAATGGAAAAAAATGAGAATAATAACAGTGTTTAAGAAACTAACAATGAACTAGTAGCTGCCTTCTTACTGTTTTGCCTTTTAGCAAATCAGAATCAGAATCACTTCCTTGCTAAAACTAGTTGCCACTTTTCAAAATGCATTTGGAGGCAAGGTGTCTCTGGTTTAACAGCAGATGCATGACTGGACCAGTCCCCTGCATTGCTGAGATGGCCACGCTGTGGTGAGCAGAACTGGTAGAGGCTCTTCTCAGGTCCCCATGGGAATCTCTTGAGTGTGACCTCATGGGAACCCGCTCTGGTTCAAGCTGCCGCGACACCTCTGCTGCCATACCAACAATCTCAGACGCAGTGGAAAAGTGTGCAACAAGTAGTCACAACTCTGTATGAAAAGCAGTTTTCTGGTAACTGCAGCGCTGCTGAGGATGCCAGTTATCAACCAAAACAACTGCTTATCCTGTGCTGGATAATCAAGAAGCCATATTTCATGGTTGGCACCGGCTTTGGGTAGCTAAAACATGTACAATGTTTATTCAAGTGTCTTCCAACATCTTTTCACTTGTGTGCCTCCTCTTCTTTAATCTTCCTACCTTGTACTTTGCTGAGCTACATTTTCTCCAGTTTTAGTTGAATCACATGCACATGTATAATAATAAATAACAGTTACTGCACAGGGCAAAGACAGGACTGTCCAGATTTTGTAAGAAAGGGGGATCTGCATCCAGAAAAACACAGCATCTAGATACCAGATTCAGCACTGAGCACATCACAGAGCATGACACTTTGGTGGATTTGCCGAAAAAGGGGGTTGTAATACTTTCTGTTGTTTGCATGTTTGTTTTACCTTTGATGTGATATTCTTCCTCTTATCAAAGTGGTTTTCAAATAAATGGAAAAAAAAAAGATGAAATGGAGAGTTCCTGCACAAAGTGAAATAAGGAGATACAGCTTGCTAGGCATGAGATACACGTCTGAGTGAAAGGTGAGATCATCCTTCTTTTCAGCATCTGAGACAGGGTGGTGGTGGGCAACAATGTAGATCAGATAATCTTGCCCTGCCTAAACTACAAAATACTTCCAAGGAAAAGAGTGGCTATTGAATTTGAAATCTAACGAGAGCATGATCAGATTTTAATAACGTGCTTTAACCCAGACACAGAGTGAGGCTAAAGCACTTTTTAAACTGCTTAGAACTTAGTCTGACCCCATCAACAAGGAGCATTTCACACTGCACTGGAGCTGTTTGAGCTATGGATTGGGAGCAGGCAGGAGAAGCCATGCTATTGAGTTAAGTATGCAAATCTTTAAGCAGGTGAAATTTCAGGTATCAAATTGGATCCTAAGAGGGATTTGCTTGCAAAATATATGATTCTCCCTAACTTGTTAGGGTAATTATTAGTTCATATTTCACTATAGGATATCCTTTTCTACTGTGCATGTATATACTAGCTCTGCAAATATTAAATCATATTCAGATTTAAAAGTTCATGATTGCTCTTTCACTAAGATACAATAAATACCTCATGCTTTCTGGAGAGAATTCTTATACACTACACTGATTTTGCTTATAACACCTGTTTTATAAATGAAATTTTTATTACGAGACATCAAGGATACAGTAGTCAGGATACAGGATAGTTACTGAGCATATTAACAAAAATTTCATTCTTACCAGCTGCATTGACAGACTGTCTCTACAGAAAAGCTGCAGTCTTTGTCACTGCCAAAAAGCCAGATGCTTAAATATCCTCTTTGCACCCTGATGGTCACTGGATGACCACTAAAATACCCAACATTATGCCCCTCCCTCTATTAACTTATGAAACATTGTCTTTAATTTTTTTCTGACCTTTACCAAAACAGGCTTATATCTGTGTATTCTTGAAGCAAAAACATCTTAGAAAAAATGATCTGGCTCTGAAGTTTTGAACGCAGTCCATATGTCACAGAGACTTAGTAAGAGAACCAGTCTGAGACACACTGATAGGGTGTCACTGTCAATATCGCTTCCCAAGGTCACCGAGTTGGTACTTCACACAACGCGGAGCTCTGCTGTTGTGTTGGAAAGACAGCATCAGCCTACTGAAAATAAATGTTAAGTATGGCAGCAGATTACAGAAGCAAGAAAAACTCTCAGGACGTTTTCAAACGCTTCGAGCAAACTGAAGACAGATGGATCAATATTTAGGAATTATTATTATCTGTTCTACAGTTTACTAGTAAAGTCAAAGTAAGTGCATTAAAGCTGTTGAAAAGAATGCTAATAGCTTTTCTTACAACAAAAGTCATTAAAGAATATCATAGTATCTTTATGAAGTGCACTAGATTTCTTTTCAAACTGTTGCAAGCTGAAAATTCAAGATTCCTGGTACAGAAAACATCACAACATTAGCTTCTTTAGCCACTAAATCAATTTTCCATTTAACGTGGAATAACTTACGTCACTTGATGGTCTTTAGGGACCTTTTCACAATAATCCACTTGACGAGTGAGGCAGGTGAGCTTTGCAAGATTTATAATTGATCACTGGTGCTATTGTAGACATGATGGAAATACCATATATAACATAAATACTTTCTAGCAAAAAATATTACTGCTTCATAATCAGGTGTAGGTGTTAGTCTCTGATTTAGCATCGCTTTGACATAATGAGCCTATGGTTCTGCATATACAGAATATAAATATAATGATGTTTTTATAAGGGTTCCAGACATCTTGCCTGTATATGAAATGTAAATACTGCGTTCAATCTTTAGCCCTTGAAATTGGGTGTGAAGGAGGGATTCTGTTTGGGCCTAAATACAGGCAAGCTTTATTTGGGGGCTATATTCCTATGGAAGCGCAGCTGTTCAAATGCTCTTAACACCCAACAAAGACAGCATTGTTCTGCGGAAACGTGTTTGCCGGAGTTGGTGGGGCTCTGGCCAGCTGTAGGTGGGACGACTGCAACAGCAAAAGCCTGTTACTCAGCAGTCCACTGAACGATGCCTGGTGGTTTCTCACAGCAATGATGGACTGCATCTGGCCAGGGGAACGAACAACAGGAAAACAAAGACCTTGCTCAGACATAGTGTGTGGTGTGGATGTGCACTTGAACTCCTGCAGTCGGCAGGGGAAAGCTTGTAACGATTCTAGCTAGCATAGCTGGTTGGTGTGGCCTTTGAGACTTCACCAGCATCACTTTAGCAGTAATGCTATTATTCTAATTGTTGATTCAAGGCAACGAACAAAATTCTTGAGCAACTGGACTTAGATGCCCATAAAAGAAGACTGACACTCACACTTATACTGACCCTTATTCAGACACCATTTTCTCAGACACTTCTGACATGATCGTCATCCAGTTACAAAACGGCAGAATTTGGGGACAATACATTGATTTAGCAAGTCAGTGGCATGGAGTACAAGGTATAGTCCATCTTGCTCTGTTTGTATTCATACATGAATTCTATAAAACAAACCACAGGAAGGAAAACCTGCTGTAGGAGTCTCAAGCTAGCCGACAATTCCTGGTCCCCAGGAAGTTGTTCTGTCTGCAGTTGCCTATAGATACAGATGCAGAAAACAGGACAGACAGAAAACTTCACCTGTTGCATGTCATTGCACCATAAAATTCGTAACCATGCAGAATTTTCTGAAAGACTAAAATCTTGCTAAAATACTAAGAGGAACATACAAGAGGCTGTGCAACAATATTAACTGGTGGCACTGATATAACAGTTGGAAATTTCACTAGAGAACTACAAATCCTCCTGTTTTGAGGCACAGGGCTAATACTAATCAAGGGGAATGAATAGGTTATTACAAAATACTCACAAGAATTTCTTGTCCATTTATTGGAAATATTTGGCATTTTCTGAGAAATAATATCAGGCTAGATGGATCACTAATACAATCTGTGGTGGTAACAGCCATGTATCTGCACAAAAAAAAAGCTTTGTTTGAGGATAACATCTGATTGTTAAGGAGGTCTTCCTTTGTCTTCATTTTTACAGTTATTGAGTCTGCACCAGGAGAACAAGAAGCTTAACAAAGTTTTCCTGTAGCTCAGCTAAGGCTATATACAACACGGTCATCACTAGTCCATAAGAATGCTAGTTTGGGGGTTTTGTTTGTTTGTTTGTTTGTTTTCCAGAGACACTGGAGTAATGCACGGTAACGCAGTCCCTCTGTCTTTCTTCCAGGAGTGGATAGACTTCACCTGAAGTTTTGAATCTGCTACTACCTTTGAAGTAATGAATTTATTCTTTGAGTTCAGTTGGCTCAGCCTCTCAACTTGAGGTCCTGGGTGCAGCCCCTGTTTGCAGCCCAGCCAAACCTGCCGTCACATTGGCAACATGAGGAAAAAAAGTAGTGTATTAGTAGAGGAGAGAGAAGAAAATTAATTTGATTCTGCTCTTTGAAGTCATAACACTTAGAGGTATCTTGTGCAAGGGACTGCATGAACATGATGCCCTCTTCTGTACTTCATGTGCAAGTTTCCCTGGGGATTGACTTGCTGCAGCCAAGGGCAGAGTATGTATCTCCCCTTCTTGCTGCCGCTATCCCAATATCATATCCAGAAGCTAAGCCGTATGACTCAGCTCCCTCCCCTACATTTTTGTTTCTCTCTTTCCCATTATCCTTTTGTTAGAGAAAACAAAAAGGGAACACTGTAAGGACAGTCCTCCCTGCTGACATTAGCCACACCACCTATGGGGATGGAAATACAGAATAACGTCTCTGCTTATTCAGTTTTCTGTTAGTTTCAGTCAAGATCTGCCGTAACACCTTTAAGAATATCAAGGCACAAAGCTGAGCTTACATGCTGATGTTTTCAAATATGGCTTTTTTTTCTTGTTTATTTTGATTGTACCGGGTTTTGCCTTAGTTCTTTCGGTTGATAAACCTGTAGATCAACTAGTTGGTCTTAAACTAGTCCTCTACTAGGAATACCTCATGTTTCACTGGAAACAACATGATCAACCCTGTGAAACTCTCAATCTATATGTTATTTTTTGTAATTGAAATTAGATTTAGTGGCTTCATATTTGTGAGTTTGGAAGAGTATGGTCTAGCTATTAGAAAATAAAATGAAAGATATGGGAAATAAGATTACTCAAACACGCACACAAATGGATAGGCCTAAAATTTCAACAAGATTATAAATAAAAGTTATTCCCCAAGTTTCCTGAAGTTTCATCCCAGCAGTTACTTTCTTCAGCACTAAGACCACCTCTAATCACCTCCTTCATACCCTGAATTTATTTCATATTGGGTTAAATCAACCTCTGTATAGTATTTTCATTCTCTTCCCAAGTGACATCCTGCCCCTGTAGCAATCAGCGGGGCTTTTGCTTTTATTTCTAAAAGTCTCAATTTTCATTACGTATGTCTACAGAAACTGTACTGGTGAGTTTGGATCAGCAGGGGAATGATTTGCTTGAGAGAAGCACCTACACGGAACTTCAGTAGAGGTCCCCGCTGAAAGCAGTGTCACAGAGCTGGGGCACACTTAGTCGAGAGGGAGAAACAAGTGCCTTTGGAATGCTCCGGGGTGGCTGTGTCTGCTGAGACCATCCAGGACACCTGCCACATCCACGAGCTCCTTCAGCCAGTACCAGCCAGCTGAGCGGTCAAAGGGAGTGTTTTCCTTCCTCCCTGCTCCCTGCCCTCACTCTCTCCCTCTCTGCTGCAAGAACAAGGCAGGGCACCAGGACAGGGATCCGCTCAGGGTGAAAATAACCAGGCTTTTTAGTTCGGTGAATTTTAATCCAGAGCTGGCTGGCTGCTCTGATTTGCTTTGTAGCCACCACAACCACACGGGCTGGGGGAACATAAGAGGAGAAAGAAGTGGGCTTGGGAGACTGTGGAGCGAGAGGAGTGTGTGTGGAAGGGAGAACTGTTCCTTTCCGCAACACATCCCTCATGCCACCTGGAAGCATGCAATGACAGTGGGAAGCACTCACTGCTGCTTCATGCAACATCTAAAATGTCTCACTTAAGTGAAACAGACTGGATCCCATCTTTTATTATTTTACAGCAGGGAGCAGAGAAAGGTTTATTTATGAAAGGAATGTATAATTAAAAAAAAAATAATCTTGCTACCACATCTTTATGCAAGCCAACAACAAGTATTTTGTTTTAACCTTGAGGTTCTGTTCTTCAGACTTCCTAGATAATATAAGTCAATTATCAGATGAAGATTTAGATATTTGTCATTCAGGACTGTGCCATGAGGAACCTGGGGCCACGGTGTAGCTGCATTGCCGTGACCCCAGTTCCGCAATCAGACACCCGTGCGGTTCTGTGTAAGAGCTTATCGAAGTGGAACTGATTGCAGAGTTAAGACTCAAATTTACCCATTACAGTGCATAGCAGTGGCAAGGTCCTGATGAAAAGACTTTAGCTAAATCCCCTGTTTCTCTGAATATTCTGATTAAATAAGAATGGTTTGGCTTTTGGTTGATTATACAATTTATTGCAAAAATAATTTTCCTTTCATGAAAAGTCAAGGTTATACTGATGATGTACGTTTATACTAAGAAAGCCTTTTTTTTTTTTTTTTGTCTCCCAATTAGTTCTTTGAGGCTTTCAAGGACTTTTATTTTTACAAACAGAAGCCGTAAAGCTCTGGAGAGTGAGTAGTTTGTCACCTTCGCGTGAGCAGGGAAAAGTGCATTAGGCTCATGGAGAGGCTGATGTTCTCTAACAAGCTGTTGCATGCACCAGGTCTCATATGGATCTCTCCTGCCTGGTGGTATTTTGGTCTAACTGCTATTAGGTTTTAAGAATTTGGATAAAAATATCTCCCTGACAAAGTAAACAAGAAGAGGGGCACACCCCAGACCTGCAGCAAACATGCCTAGGATGAGAAGTCACTGCTGTGGCTAAAGGGTACAGTGGGTAGCGCAAAGTGAGAGGGGGGCAGGAGGGAGGCAGCTTGTCTTTCAGGGTTCGGACAACTCCCCGCAGATGGGTTCCTCTGCAAATAAAGAGGTGGTGCAAAGAGGTGGTTTTTTGAAGCAAGCAGCAGCTGAAGGAGTTTCCAGATGGACAACACCGGAGATGCTGTTTTGCTGAAGCAGCAGAGAGCAGCGCCGGGGGAGCGTCTGTGAGCTCTTCCCACAGGGCAGCAGAGGGGAGGGTATGCCACAGCAGAGGTGACGAAGCAGCCCAGCCTGCAGAGACGCTGGGAAGTGCAGCGTCCGGGCCAAACCTGGGCTCCAGCCCCTCATTCAGGACACAGCGACTGTGACCACAGTGAACGGTGGTGCAGTCTCCTCTCCGGTGGATGAGGATAAAGTTTCAGAGTGCCCTGCCACATCCTATATGTGTTGGATATAATAAGGGGTTTTTTTATTTGATACGTGGACAATACTGTTGATTACCACTGGCTTTCCAGATTTATTCCATGTCCCCTTCCATTCTTCACCTCCAATAATGTTTTCTTTGTTTTATAGACTTGGTGCTGTTACAGACTAAACTTGGTGTTTGCTAGGAGGAAGTATTACATGACAAAAGTATTTAGTTTCCCAGGGACCTGGATGAAAAATCAATCTAATACTCTCTGGTATTTATACAAGAAAGAATCCCTAGAAAATTAAACAGGCTTTTTTTCTTCCCAAGAGCACCTGAAAAAAGAGTAACAAAAGGGCTCTTCTTCTCATTCATTTCCCCATGGAAAGATACGTCATTATTGCTTTTGTTACTGTAATTATCATCATGCAATCTGAATAATTACAACAATATACTTCGGCAAACTACAAACACTGAAAGGAAAAAAACCTAGATAACATTTTTTCCCTTGCATAATGTAAAAGAAAGTTATATGAACTACATCTATTTACTTTTCCAAACCAGCTGCTAGTAGTACACTAACAAAGCTTGAGAAGTTGCTTCACAAATACTTTTCTCAGCCAATATCTAATGGGGGAAAAAAAAACCACAGTTACTCACCCAAGTGTCGTAAAATGAACCAATCATAAAATGACCAGACTGCATGAAGTTCATTATCCGATCCACTGACTTTTTCACGAGAATCAGCTTATTTATAGTATGGTGCAGCATATCAGCTGCCAAGACTATGCATACAGTAGTATTAAACTGTACAGAAAAAAAACATTTTGTAGCACATTAGTGAGATTCCATTTGTGTGTGTTCCTGACAAATGGCTCCCCTGCAGTTGTCTCAGCATTTACTTGCCAGACAAGACCCATTTACTGCTTCATTTATTGATATGCAATGGAAGTTATAGAATAAGTATCATATCAGTGAATCTAAAGCAGTAATTCACGCAGTTCTTAGAGACATAATGTCTGGAGAGTCTAAAACTAAACTAACTCCAGGAGATGTTTATGAGTATTGTGAATGAAGAGAAAAAAAATACCCGCCCAAGAGCTATAACTTGATGATGGGATTTTAATTTAATTTGAAGTAATGCAACCAAACTGCATGAGGGGAAGGAATGGAGGGAACAATCAAGTCTCTTAACCAACACTATTTTATCCTGCCATTAAATTGTTATAATTACCCAGTATTTGACCAGATGGCAAGTCATTTCTAAAGTCAGACCAGGTGTTCAAGATGCAGAGATAATCACAAAGCTGATGACTGTGGTGAAACTAATTAAAAAGTGTGTTGCAGTGGCACAGTGGTGCTGTGGAGAGAGAGAGTGACCAAAAATAACAGGATAGAAAAGATCTGATATACTACAACAAAGTGATTTGGAAAACAGTAAGCAAAACCAAACAGAATTTAATTAATTTAAATTATCAAGGTCAGAGGAGCACTCTAATAAACTATTAAAAAATGCAATCTATTGGGGGCTTTTTGGGGTTTTGTTTCTAACACAAATGGGAAGACAGAAGTGAAAGGCAGAACTGTCAACCCGATCAGAAGAAGGGCAAAATACGGGCACAGATGCACATTAAAATGAAATATGGGCACAAAAAATCCTTTTCATGCACATGAACGCTGATTACATGGCCACAGCTGGAAATTACAGAGAGCTTTATTCATTAAAGACTAACTATCTTCAATTAGGCTTTGCTTTCATGATAAAACAACAGAGTAGCAAAGAAATGAATTGCCGTGCTGCGTCTGCAGCTCCCCCGAACACGCTGCCCTACAGCCTGCAGCCAGCACACTTCTTCTGCTTAATAGACGCCTTCACCTTTCCGGGACCAAAAATCAATTCAGACATGAGGGAAAATGCATTTAACTGGAGGGGGTGAGGGGAAAAGCAAACTTTAAAAACAACCCCAGCAAGTAAACACCCCACCACATGATAAGAGAAATCAAAATATCTCATTGCCAGCTCGGTGCACGTTGGTCCACCCTGCCGGCTTGGTACTTTGTGATCATCTCTGGCTGTCTGCTCTAAAAATGTAAGTGCGAATGCTCACGCTGTGCCCATGGCCCTGAGGAGAACACTAATTGGCTCCGCGCTATGCCCATACACGAAGCCTGATGCTAAGGGGTCCTGGACACAAGTAAAAGCTGAGACCTATTAAAGGCAGCTCTCCATGAGGTTTTTCAGTCAAGAAAGGGAAGCGTTCCCGGCTGCCCAGCTGGTCATCCCCAGCAGAAGGGGTGCTCCTCTCTGTGCCCTTGCAGCCTGCTCCAGAGCCTGGGGACACCCACGAGGGATGGGGGTTGTAACATCAACAGGCTGAGGAGAGCCTAAAAATCCTCTTCTTCAGGGAGCATTTATGCCATTACAGAATGATGAAAATTATGAGCACCCCTTCACCCTGTGCTGCCACATCGTGCTGATGAAGTATTTTGGCACAGTAGCATGGGGAGCTTTCGCTAGCAATAGCAATTAGGATTCAGAGTCACTCTGCTGCTTGGTTTTTTATCTCTGAGAGAGTTTTCAGAGCTGGCCACACTTTATGCAACGATGCTACAGGCGTTTGCAGTCTCGTCCAGCCCTCCAACATTTGGGAGAGTTTCTCCTTGTTGCAGGTGTCTTTGCCTAAAGAAAAGCTGGAGATTTCTTGGTGCAGAGGTGCTACAATAGGTAGCAGATGGAGTTGATAAATCAGTTGATAGTCCAATTAATTCTGCCAGTAAGAATTTTGCATTCACATTAGTACTAGCAATAACATCTTGTTGGCCTCTCTCTTGATTGGGGCTACAGACTGCAGGAACCGTGCTGCTGCAATCACGGGTTTCTTCATACCCTCTGCAGAAGCCAAAAGGGGTCAATATGTTAACGGCTGTGAACAACTGATATCTGTTGTACCTTACTTAGTCATCGACGTCCAGAGTAGAACGAGCTGAAAAACATTGTCTGTTAAAACATTATCTCCTTACTGTTTTTATCAGTTCTCTAGCTGGCTCAAAACCAGAAGATTCATTTTTAATCTATTCCTCTTTTTTTTCTTTTTTTTTCTCTTTTTTTTTTTGTTGACCCTAGATTTTTGAACTTTTCAGTCAACTCTGGTTGTGATATTGATGTTGGGAACACATTTCGCTCACTGGAATGAGAAAAATAAAGAGCCATAATTGGAAACAGGAGTGCAGACCCCAGATAATGGTGCAAGTCTATGGAAAACAGTTTACCCAGTTGAAAGTACAGCCGCATTCATTCCAGCAGTGCTTCCTCACCACAGAACATACACTGCAGGGTATGTAGCTTTCCAAGTATTTTTAACCTCTTAGGCAATTGGTATTCTGGCAAAAATATCTCAAGGCATTTGATATTCAGTCCTTTGCAGTTTCTAACGGATATTTTTCTAGGGACGATTATGAGCAAGTAGCCCAAGGACTGCAGCTTCTCTGGAAGCTGGGGCAGGTACAATGTCTTTTGCTATTATGAATATTTTCAACAAGTTCATAATCTCCTGCACCAGCTGCTGTTTCTATGCTGTCTTCCTGCTGCCATACTTGCCCTTTCTTTAAACAAGCAAGGGTTTTGCTATTTTTTGGAAATAGGCAAATAAAGATAGGTTTAAGGAATAAGGACACCACGGGCTTGAAGTAAGCACATTGCTAAGTGAGGGAAGAGGAAGATTTCATCTTAATCTACAGGTTTTCAATTAAAAGTTAAAGCCCACACACTTGGCCCTCTGTCCAAGTCTACAGTGACCTGAAGAGGTTTCGAAGGGCCATGCAATCCATTTTTAGTGTTCAATAGGCCTTGCCACCTGCCCGCATTTGTACACAAAAGCGAAGGAAAAGCCCTTTCCCGCTCTGGTCCTGCCACACGCTGGTCTGTGCTGGCTAGTGGCAGGTAACATTTTGCAGAAAGGAGGAAGACCAGCTTAAAGGCTGCTGTCTTCCTTGCACAGGAGAAAGCAGGTTTCCCCAAATCAGGTGTGTGCCTTGGCTGTTAAACATGAAGAGGGAAGAAGCTAAAGAAAAGGAATAAGGGGAGAGAACAGGAAGGGCAAGAAAGTGTTTCTTCTTTCCTTTTTTCATATTCATATGACCATTCCCTTGTATTAGGCATATGCAAAAATAATAATCTCTGGCTGAATAGGACATGTTCTTTAACCTGATGCTTGATAAACCTGTAGGAGCCCTTCTTGTTGTCTTTCACAGCCAGATTCAATTCCAGATGGGCTTTGGCTTTCCAGATCCCATCCCTGTGTAAGGACCCTGGGAGCATCTCCCCTCCTGGGGGTTTGGCTGCAGGAGCTCACAGCCAGCTCAGCGCTGGTGTAACCGAGGGCAGTCCCCATCCCCTTCAGACAGTGTCTCTATATTCCTCACGGGTTTCCTGTCCCTGTTTCCACCTCTTGTACACTGTGGGTTTATGTCTCAGTTTTGTCAGGATCTACTTGTTCACCTAGCAAGCCTCCTGCCACCTTTACTTGATTTCCTTCACTTCAGGATGGACCATGTTTGAGATTGAGGAGGTGATCCTTGAAAATCAACCAGCTCTCCCGGATCCCTCTTCTCTCCAGGGCCGTATCCCGTGGGACTCTTCCAGCAAAGTTCTTGAACAGGCCAAAGTCTATTCCAAATAGGGGATATAGAGGTCCTAAGATATCTCTACAGTCTTACAGGTTATTGCAAGACAGACATGAGGTCTCCAGACATTCACTCAAATTAAATAGCCTTGATAGTCATCTGGCCCTAAGCTGACAGGCATGGTTTAAGACAATACTTACTCTGTGATGAATTTACATCATTAGTCTCAGTATCTGCTTTGGATTTCCCCTTTCAAAATAAACAGTTAAACAAAATTCATATTTTGAACAATACAGTTTGAGGTAACCTTTGTTCCCCATCAGGAAACCTAGAGGCTCCGAGCTGATCCCATGCTGGTTTCACAAAACACCTGCTCAGCTGCGACAATCCTGTGCTATTTAAAATTTAATGCATGCCCAAGGACCTCAAAAATCAGGCCCCGCATCAGATTAAGCTCAGTCCAAGTAAATGTAACCTACTGTCATACTTACATATGTTAATTCCGTCACAGAATGGAGAAGAGCATCTCAGTAATAACTACACTCCTGCTAATAAAACTAAGGTGTCTAGAGAGGATAATTACTCTATGACCTTGCTGCTTCACGGTGAATGACCTTGTAAGATTGGAGAGTAGAGATGGTTGAAAATGTTCTGGTAGAATGTTTTTCCACTAGAGAATGATCCCAGAACTGGGACATTGCACAAGAACATATACATTGTCCTGAAGATTTTGACACAAAATTATTGACGTTGTTTGTTTGAATAATTGAATTGCAGCTTCATGTGATCACAAAGCTCTGTTTAAACTAGTGCATCAGGATTTGAAATGCATAAGGTACAATATAAAGTTCAAAGCAAGAAACTAAGAATGGAGACTCTCAATAGAGTCATGTCAATGTTTCTCACACTTTTTTATTTGCTCTGTGAAAATTTTTTACTTTCCATCCCAACATGAAGAAGGAAAGAAAAGTAGAATGTTTTTCATTTTTTAACTAGAGGTACTTAAAGAAGTGTATTACCAAGGCAAAAGACAGACCAGCATCTCCTAGATAGGCAAAAAGGTGTCAAGGTAATTATTTTGGACTTCTTTTCAATTTATATAATTAAGGCACTGAGATGATAGCACTGTTCTCATGGTTTAGGAAGAAATACCTGCATTTTGCAGAGAAAACAGATGATTTATCAAACTCTGAAGATAATCAGCATATTTACATACACACTTTTATGTTTAACTGCCAATTTCTGTTTCCCAATTAAAGTGGTTTATTTGACTGTTATCTTTTTCTAATTAGTACTTATTTTAGGGAGTGAATACAGAGTAGGTTTCATGGGAAAGTAAACTCCTTGGCTCCAAGTAGGGGGAATAGCTAGATGGCTGAAAGAGAATTGCCCCAGATAATGAATTCCTACATGTTTTGTAATGTAACCTAATGCCTCATGCAGCTACTAAACTCCCAGATGGCCCAGCAGAGGCACATACTCATCAGGTGACATATTAGCCAATTTAAAAGATAATTAGTAAGCACCACTCTTCCTGTATTCTTTAAGCATTAGGAAGATTCACATTCCACTCTTTTATGTACTGGCCTCCAATTCAAAACATATGGAGCAATTTCTTTTTTTTTCTAGAGGTGCTGCTCTCCTGCTGCTCTCACTGGCTTCAGCACATACATACTTACTTACTAAAGATGCTGCTGTGCATTTTTGCTAGTGTGGCTTTGTTTTTCCAAGCATCTTCACTTCTTAAGGTAGTCACACTGTCAGGGTATCTGCTGTTGCAGATGCCTGTTCCAGACTAGGGGCAATTTATTATTATCTTTCTTATATCAACAGTCCTGATGCTTTACTTCGCCAAGACAGGTATGATTCAATTGCTGGAGGATGTCAGTGCTGTGTATGTGTTGGCATTAGGACAAGCCAAAAGTTTGGTAAAATTATTCACCAAAACCGGGAGGCAGATGAGGCAATCCAGGAAATGGGTCCAGAGTCTGGTTTAACTCTGAACCACAGTATGGACCTGGCTTCTCTGGGTTCCCATCTTTTTAGAAAATCAGATAAAAACTGAGTAACCCCAACAAACTGTCTATATAGCTGACGGAGTCTAGCTCTCCTTTAGGAGATTTAAGCGAGGCAGGCTCTGAACTGAAGGGCACAGCTGCTCTGTTCTGGTGTTAAGTAGATCACTAGATCCCTCTCCCCAAAACATATACCAGCCTGATTTCCTTCCCCAAGCAGCAAAAAATGAAAGGTGTGAAGTATTGGGCCAAATCTGTGGGAGGGATGTGCTGGGACCTGACCCTCCACCACCTGGATTTCAGACAATTTAGCCTGGATCTGCTTTGCATGCCTTGAGTGCCCAGCCCTACAGTTAATTTCTCCACAGAATACCCACATCCATTCTAGCAACTCTTTATAACTTGGAAAAGTTTTAAGTATAGTCAAAATACATAAAATAGTTGCACATACTGGATTCAGTTGTCTGTCAAAAGATCTGTTTAGATCTTTTGATCACAGCTGTTCTTTCCTCCATTTTTTTATCCAGTCACTTTTCAGTCATAAACTTCACTTTTTTCCTGTTTGCTCATACCTCAGTCTCAATTTTCTACCATTAAAATCTTGACAGTACAATTATATAGGTATTATAAATAGTAAATTCTATTTGAATACATTGTCATCCACCTACCAGTTAGTCTCATATAAGTGCTTGAGCAGCAGTGTTCAGTAGCAAAATCCAAAGCCTATCTCCAGATCTGTAATTATTTCTTGTTAATCCTTTATATGTAATTTGGGCAGACTCACAGACATCTCCACCTGTTTGCTCTGTAGCATGTGGTTCCTACAGGGGAGCAGGCAGCGATCCCACTCCTCTCCCTGAATTCAGGACCTGGCGCTTTTGCAAGATGTTTGCATTTCTGGATGGTTTGGCCTTTACTCCAGGCAGAGCACTGTGTGACACCAGAGGGTGTGATTTGCCCAGGCTGTGGCAGGGATGGCACCCAGCTGGGGTGTTTCCATGCTTTGCCTTTGCTTCTCTTTGTTATACTTATATATTTATATACTTTGATATACAGCAATTTCTTCTCAGGTCTCAAGGCTGCTCTTCTCCAACAGCCAGTAATTATCCATCACAGAGTTGTTTATAGCTGTGCAGCCACCATTTACAACCTGTGCCCCGACTTTCAAGTCCTTCGCTGTTATCCCACACTTAAGCTCCATGTCAGACCCAGGGACGCCTGGTGCCTCTGCTTGGAATAGGTCCCGACTATAATCACCTGTCTGTTGTGGGTTGCAGAAATGTGGGGAAATATCTGGGTTTCATAAGCTGCTTCTTCTGCACTCCTTCAAATTAAGGGCAACCGTATAGATTTCTGTGAAATGTTGGTGGGGAAAAAAAGCTCTAAGACTTAGAGGTGAAATTTGTCACAGCTGTGAATGTATACATAGCCAAGTGTTAAAACCTTGAAAAGGAGATTAAATGTGTAAATGAGAGGCATTTCAAAGAGACAGCAACAGAAGTCTGTGCAGTAAAAATTAGGAATACTATGTAAAAGATGTTATTCTGAAGAGGGAACTTAACAGCTTCCTGTGAACGGAGCAAAGTTTAAACTATAATTAGTCTTGTTGATGGACTAGCGGTTTTGCCTGTTGAAAGTACATTGTTTATAGTAACTGGTTTATACTAAGAGTATTATGTCTATGAAACTCTAACAATCACAGAGTCAATGGCTCGAATATGAGAAGACAAAGTGTTAATGTAGTAAGCACATAGTAATGATTGGACTTACAACTTAACAAAATTATGAAACAGGTTTGTTCTCAGAGATCTGTGACATTCAAAGGGAGGAGTCTGGCAGAAGTTTTGCTGTCCTTAATATCTTCAGGGAGCTGCCAGAGGTTTTGAGTTATACTGTGCTTATTAAAATAGGCAGCTTTTGGCCCTGAATTTTGGAGACAGGTTCATTAATAGAAACAACACTGTTACGCTGACTTCCACCAGCTGAAAATCTGTCTCTTCAGGATGTATTATAACCTCATGTCACAATAGGAAAAAATATACATCAAAGTCAAATCAAGGTGGTGGAATGGCAATGGGCCTGAGCCCAGCGTCGTTGCTCGGGAATAGCTCTGACACGTGCCCAGCGGGTGCTCTCCTTCAGTAGGAGACACAATATCTGCTTCGAAGAGCAAAACCAGCTCTCCCTGAAATCAGTAGAGACACCCACACTGACTTCAGTGGGAGCTGCATCAGGCACTGGCGACCAGCTCTAAAGGTCAAAGGCATTTCATCAACTTTCAGCTAGAGAAGGGGTGCTCAGCAGGACACAGCTCAGGCCTTAGGAGTAAATGCATTTACATCTGGTTGGTGAATAATTCTATATAATGTATATTTTGCACTACAGTATTTATATGTGTGGTAGGAACCTACAAAGTGTGTAGTAGCAAGGTACCCAGAAGAATGAGGTAATTTTCAGTGCATCTCAAATTAAGCAAGTTGAGAGAAGCTTAAGGACTTTTAGTGGTAATACTCTGAAAAATCTGTACAGACTACTCTTTCAACATGGCAAGAATTACGTATAAGATTTAGGGAATAATTATATTCATTAAATTAATGGATGAAAGCTTAGATATTGCAGGAGTCTCCACCTACTCAGCATTTCTATAAATTATGAATAACATTCAATTTAATGCGACTCCATAGAGAAGACAGTGCCCTTAATCTTCAGATGAATTTCAAGCTTATGCCTTCATTAATCAGAAGAGAAGTTCTTTTCAACATGTTTTAAATTTTTGCAGGAAAAATAAGATTTTGCACACTCCTAAATAACAAAACTATTTAGAAAGAAAAATAAATGTACATTTTGCATCCTGGTTCTGATTTAATATTCAGTGGTTACAGTTGCCTTCAATTCAGGACAACCCAAGAGCTTTATTAGTTTTGGTTTTGAGCAGACTTACAGGAAAAGCATTGTAAGTTCAAATCCGAGATCAAGGCAAGACTGGGCTTGATTCTGTTGTGTAGTGACAAAACATACCATTTCTTCATGTTCTTCTGGTGTTCTTTCGTGGCTATAACTGATGATGTATGTCATGTAAGATCAGTTGAGTTTCAATACAAGACTGGGTTTGAAAGGAGGATCCTTAGGCAAAATTGTCTGTATCTGTGCAAGGCAATAAGGCCCTTCATGTTCCAGAGCTGACCTTTAATTATAACTGTAGGTTCAGATTCAAGTCAAATGATTCAGTATGAAGCACTTAAAAATTTGAAGAGATTATACTTTGAGGTTCCATTACTAAATCCCACTTCCTTCTCTGCTTTCCCCTACAGAGGAGTGCTTTACGACTTTTTTATTATTATTTTCCATTATAAGCGGTGCTTTTCTGGTCTCCTTTCCCTTTTTCCTCTCATAACCCCTGAATATATTACTTTGTTCAGACATTTAAAAGCTGCAAGTATTATAATAAAACTGCTTAAAATCATTGGAAAGAAGCACTGGAGCACAGGACTTTGCATTCCAGATCATAAAACCAACACAAATAATTTAATTCAAATTGGGAGGACTGTAACTCACTGTTCACCAGAGGGGCCTGCTGCTGATCCATATTTTATGGAACGTACATTTTTAATGAATAAGGAACGGCTTTCCATTTCGAAATGGAATGAAATACTGATTGTTCCGTATTAAAAAAAAAAAAAAAAAAGAAAGAAATCTCTCACTGCTCCTGGCTGCAATGACACACTTGATTGCTCATTTCCCTTGTAGGTCAGTTCAGTGGCCTCATTTCCCCCCTTCCCCAAAGAGCACTATGCACCCCCTCATTTTTCCCTCCTCTTCCCTCTTACTCCCCTTTTCCACAGGTACCATCCCAGGACTATCGCTCCTTCCCCCTGGAAGGAGCCCAGGGGTGCCCACAGCATTCCCAGCGGGGTGTTGCCTCCACGTCCAGGGAAGGTGGAACAGATTTTCCCTATCAACACTTGTCTCAGCCATCTGTGCTGGGCTCCTCCACACTTTCACTCCCTGAACAGGGGTGTTATTCAGAAACCAGGACCCCCTCCATAAACCCACGTGCCCGTCTTTGCCCGGACCCCTTTGGGCAGGGCAGTCTAAAGAGACAATTGTTACCCTGTGGCTGGAACAAGTGGGGTTTGTGCCGCGAGCTTCATCTGTCATTGTGGGTTTATTTTGATTTAAGGTAGCTACTCTACTGTTCTCAGACTGCCTTTCGCTCTTATAAAGGGTGGTGTAGATTGATGGCATTGGCAAAACAACACAAGGAAAAGCGAACTGCAGATGCCAGCTCCCTGCCTGGCCTGAAGAGAAACTTTCTCCTTTCACAAGCACCGTACAAATGCCCAGTCATCCATTCCCTAGCAGGAATAAGGGAGAAATTATCCCGGCATCTGGCACGTTGCCAGCGTACCGCAGGGATTCATATACTACGCGTAGCGGCACTGCATTTTGTCTATTTTGACTCTCAGACGTTTCTGCAAGAGCCACCGCGGGGTCTCTTACATCGGCCACGGGCCCTTGCGAAAGGGAAGGGGAGGATTTCGAAGGCCGGTTAGCAAGAAGCCTTCCCGCAGAAGAAAAACCCTTCCAGGGGCTAAAACCAGAGGAAATCAAACTTTGCCTCGCCAAGCGCCGGCGCGGCGGGGGCGGGCAGCGCCCCTCAGCGCC
>NW_009188171.1:0-4119 GCF_000690835.1 Fulmarus glacialis
CTATCCCAGCCGAAACCAGGACATGCATTAATCCAGAAAACCTCAAGAAAGGGTGTATCCATCAGGGATCACTGGGAAAGACAGAGCTCCCAGTAGCCAGGATAAAATTGACCCTGCCAAATGAAAGAATGCTGTGACCCATAGTGGCAGTAGGGCCCTAAAATATATTAGGTATGGATCTATTAAAACTCCAGACTGTTAGTACTCCATTGGGCACTTGGGGGCCAAATCATCAGACCCAGAACTCCGTAGTCTCTATAGATGAAATACCAACTGAGGGATCCACTACTTTTCTACTACAGGCCACACCTAAATTATCCAAAAGTGCCTGGACTCATGTATGGCAATATGATATTAGCCCTGAAGCCACACTAAGCATAACTACTCCTATTCAGGATTTACAACTATGGAGTATTATTTAGAAAACTCATTCTCCGTATAACTCCCCTGTATGGCCTGTCTGTAAGCCTAACGGCACTGGGCGCTTGACAGTAGATTATCACAAACTGAATGAAAATACTGGACCCTTACCTGCTGCTGTCCCATCTATCACGGCTCTTATTTTCACAATAGAGCAAGCAGTCCATCTTCGGGTGGCTGCCAGGATATATAAGATATATTTTTCACGGTCCCATTACAACCTGAGGATCAAGAGAGATTGGCTTTTACATGGCATGGGATACAGTATACTTTCACCCCATTACCCCAAGGATGCAAACATAGCCCTGCATTGTCACATCAGGCTTTTTTTAGCTTGGGGCATTTTAATTGGAGGGGATTCCTCCAATACAGTCTAAAGAACACATGGTTGCCTCCTAGCCCATCTGGAAGGTAAGGGGATTACCATTCCTGAAGCTAAACGACAGGGACCTAGCCAACTGCTTCCTTTTTTAGGTATAACTTGGCAAGGTGGCAGGCGATATATTCCCCCTGATACCCTGCAGCAAATATCTAAGCTAAACTCACCCTCCAGTAAGAAGGAGTTCTGACAAGTCCAAGGAACTTCAGGATTCTGGCGAGCCCATATTCCAGGGCTTAGTATAATTGCCTCACCCTCATATGATCTGTTGAAGCACACTACCTGGGAATGGACAATTACTCATGAAGAGGCGTTTTGTTTGTGAAGGCACAATGTTTTAGAGTATCAGGCTATGGGCCCCGTAGTACCAGGGGCCCCCTTTACCCTACATGTAGGACTTGCAGAAAGAGGATATCAGTGGAGATTATGGCAGTGAGTTGGGCCCAATAAGGGTTTGGATCAAAGGGATGGCAAGGTTCCCACATAGTATTCACTCTGGGAATGGGAAAAATCACTACTGGCTACTTTCACAGCCCTATTAGATACTGAACCCATCACATCAGATGCAACCTTAGAAATTCAGACTCCGTTCCCTATCCTCAAAAGAATCAGAGAGTCTGCTCCTTTTCCCCAGGGAATGACACACTCAAGTACAATTCAGTAGATGACAATGTACACAGCACATCGTGACTGGCTCGTGGGGGGAACAGGGCTTACAGGGAGATTGACAGAGTACAATATCCAATGGCAAAAGGGTGCCTTGCCACCCCTTGATATGCTGCCCCCACCCATTCAACGTGCACCACCCCCATCCGATTTACAAAAGGATACTGAGGTGTAGTCTAATGATGGTTTACAGATGGATCAGCTCACAGGGAAGTGGGAGGGAAGGTCTGTCCTCCTGCAGCCCTCAGATGGGACATCCAAAACACACGAGACTGGGATCAGCTCAATTGGCATTGGGTCAACCATTCTCCTCAACGCTAAAGCACCACCCCTACATATCAATGAAGGAAAAACTTCACGGTCTACATGGCTGTCCTGGTTTCAGCTGGGATAGAGTTAAATTTCTTCCTAGTTCTGTGTTTTGGATTCAGTATGAGAAGAATGTTGATAACACACTGATGTTTTCAGTTGTTGCTAAGTATCTTGTCAAGGACAACTACCCTCTGCTGCCAAGCTAGACTGGGAGGAGGGAACACAGCCAGGACAACCAGCCCAGCTGGCCAACAGGGTATTCCATACCATGTGACGTCATGCTCAGTATATGAATGGTAGGCGTGATCCAGGAAGTACCGATCGCTACTTGGTTATTGGTCGGCGTGGGTGGAGAGCAATTGCATTGTGCATCACTCATTTTGTATATTCTATCATTATCATTATTATTTTCCTTTTTCTGTTGTATTAAACTGTCTTTATCTCAACCCATGTGTTTTTCTCACTCTTACCCTTCTGATTCTCTCCCCAGATTCCCTCTCCACTGCAGGGGAGGGGGGAGTGAGTGGGCGGCTGCGTGGTGCTCAGTGGCCGGCCGGGGTTAAACCACGATAATGGCAAATGGATTGTATCTGGCCATTCAAACCCTCTGTGGGATATCGATGTATCCTCACAGGAGTGGAAGTAGTCTCTGGCAAGCTTATGGTGACTAAGTGCCAGAAGACCGATGGGCAAAATACAGTACGAGGGCTATCGGTTTGGTTCTCAAGTCCTACTTCTGATGTCATCCAAAGCGATAATGGCTTGCATTTCTCAAGTAAGGAAGTGAAAGAATGGGCAAAACAAGAAGAAATTCAGCAGGTATTCCACACCCCATATTATCCTCAGTCAAATGGGATGGTAGAAAGAGCTAATGGTCTGTTGAAAAAGAGTCTTAAGCCCCACAAGGCCCAGTGGGATACTCGACTTCCCAAAATACTTCATCAATTGAATAATCAGCATGGGCCCACTGGGAGCCCTGTGAGCCGAGCATTCTTTGCAAAAGCTGAGCTTGATGCTCCACCTTCTGATGAAAGAAAATGTCCGATACAGCCAGGACAACCTGTCATGGTAAATTTACCACAAATTGGAACTGTACCTATGACTCTAACTAATCTTCACGGCCCACTTGCCTGGGAAGCTACTGATAACAGTGGTGCAAAACGTAGAATAAGTGCACGCTGGATTTTTCCTTCTTTCAAAGGGGGTAACCTGTCCGAGAAAGGAAACCCCACCGAGACCCGACTATTCTACCTTCTTGTTTTGCAGCCTCCTCCAAGATGAAAGGAAGATACATCATTCTACTGCTGTTGAAGATTTCGATAATACTTGCTTCCCCATGAACACCCACCTGTCTCAACTTAACTGTCAATCAAGAAATCAGCTGCGATTGTGTCAATACAGATAAGCCACCTGTCTTGGTACTAACAGACAGTAATATAAACGTGACTTGTAAAACACAACCACCTGTTAATAAGGGATATATACATTATGATTATTCTCAATAACTCTTACGCACCATATAGAAAATGCTACAACGTAAGTTATTGCTCAATGCATGACATAGAGAAGGGACATTGTGATGTTAAAGTATCATGCAGATGGAACATTCTAAAGGGACGCAATGTAATACTAGGAACATTATCTCTCAGTATCACTAAACCTATCACAAGGACATTTGTGACTACTTTGATTACTCCCCAAGCTTTACTAAGGAGTCTTACTGAGGATGCTGCACTCAAGCCTAAGTATGCACAATGCAGTAATCAAGCAAACCCACAGGAGCTGGCAACCTCTGGACATGGACAGTGAGACCCAACATATCCAACCCAACCCCACTGAGGCAGCAAGAACCAAGGTATCCACCTGACCATGCACATCAACCTTACCTTTTGCTTAAGTGTTAGTAGTCCGTATCCAGGAATCTGAACTTGGGTTGGAGAGGCTAATACTCACATTATAGATGGGGGCACTACACTATGATCATGATACCATTGAAGGACCTATTAAGTTTGTCCTTTTACACAATTGCACACATGTAACAATATTGGATAAACCCAAGAAGGGATGGCAATGCCCACTAGAAATGGAGCCATTGGGATTCGTTATGGGAGTTTGTGTGCTAATTAACCATTGAGGTCATGGTTCATGCGCCACATGCAATTTAACTTTTCCCTGATTTGCATTACCACTACTGCACCAACAGCTACCCCTTCTGCCTATCAATCTGCTCCCTACCCACAACCGACCAAACCTTATGCCCACAAATTTCCGAAATTGGACCTTATGCTATTAAATACACAGGCCAAGACCGAATGTTGTTTAATCCATCGTGGTCCCTCAAA
>NW_009188172.1:0-213 GCF_000690835.1 Fulmarus glacialis
TCACCCGTACCCACGCGGCACACAGGTTGAGGGCAAGCGCTCGAGCCATCTCTCGCCTGGTTTACGGGGTACAGCGTCTCGGACCCACCTCACACTGATTTTGCTGTTTTGCCTTTAATTCGCCTTTCGGATGCGAGGAGCGCGGGCAGAGGAAAGGGGGATCCGATCCTGCCAGGTTGGAGGATACCCACGAAAGCACGTAAACAGCACCCC
>NW_009188172.1:360-751 GCF_000690835.1 Fulmarus glacialis
CCCAGGACAGCTTCCCCGCCCGTGGGCCCACCAGGCTGTGAGCGCAGGGATCGCCACGGCAGAGTCCCCACGGAAAGCTGAACTCGGAGCACCAGTAACGCTCAGCCCAGGTTTTGTTTTGACCGGAGAGGTCAAGCAGGAGGAAGAAAGGAAGAACAGTGAGCAATCGACTCGGCCACAAGGAACTGGTGATGGTCAAGGCTGATTAAAAAAAAATCCTTTTAAAAAAAAAAGGGCTTTAAAAAAATCCCGCTGTTTGTTAGCAAAAATTGTCTAAGGCACAACCTGGAGGGCAGCCACTGGATCCGAGCATCAAGTGCCCGTTTCCCTCCCCCACCCCAGCAGCAGCAACCGCCCCTCGCTTCAGCGGCTGGCCCCCGCCCCTCGGGCC